>NW_027105689.1:52041-52704 GCF_000696795.3 Halyomorpha halys | reverse complement strand
CGTGCGTCCCAGGTCATATCCATATATGACAGGGTTGATCCTGAGGACTCCATAAAGGACATCATCTCCGAAAATGACTTTTACCGGTGAGTACTGTTGTTTTTTCTTTTATAATTACTATTTTAATATAGCATATAAGTTGTTTACATCATAAATGCTCCTACCTTTTATGATTGTAATGTATAAAGGATATTTCATTGCTATGTTTTCTAACAGAAAATATGAATTAAGGACATCAAAATAAGAAAAAAAGCTTATAAAGGTATGTCCAATAGCGCTCTGTTTAGGAGATATTCAGTTCATTATATGATTTCAAATTTTTATTTTATTTCCTTAATTATGTTATTTTTACTTACTCATTCAATGACCTATATATTAATTTTATTTTTCACTTCTTTCATCACTTTAATTTCATTCTGTACAATTATTTAGTTTGTCATTTTGTTTATATTTTCTTTTTTTGTATTCATTGGTTGTTATCTTGTTCATTGTTCTTAGCACAGATGAATGCTGGAAATTCTAGCCGAAACGTTGGCATAAATATATAATTTTTTCTTTATTTATGTTTTTGTCGACTCCCTCCCTCTCCCCCCCCCCGATCATCTTCTCCAATAAGTAATCTGCAGTCAACTATCTGCACCTCATTATCAGTACTATTTTTTC
>NW_027105689.1:47320-50928 GCF_000696795.3 Halyomorpha halys | reverse complement strand
ATATTTACTCTTTGAAAATTTGATATTTGATATTTATAACCTATTCCTCCTTCCCTGTTGCAGCTATGACCGACGTGGTGCTTCCTCGAGGCTCTGTCGGGCTCAGGGAGGGATGCAGGTCCCCAGTGGGCCGCTACTCCGGCCTGGGCCTTCCAGAGCTAAAGCATTCCAAGTCCGACGATCTAGTCCTCCAGTCGGCACCAACGGGACCTCCGGAGATCCAGCACGGCATATCCGAGGCCTCCCTCCAGATCCAGAGGGAAGCCTGTGTCGTATTCGAAGACGATCTCGGAGGAGTACCTCAGTACTATTCAGATTCCGAGACGCTGCGCCCTCCTGAAAGGCCACCCCTGAAGATCACAGGTGACTTTGTGGCCGACGGAGGGTCCAAGCGTGCGTCCCAGGTCATATCCATATATGACAGGGTTGATCCTGAGGACTCCATAAAGGACATCATCTCCGAAAATGACTTTTACCGGTGAGTACTTTTTTTTTTATAATTACTATTTTAATATATCATATAAGTTGTTTACATCATAAATGCTCCTACCTTTTTTGATTGTAATGTATAAAGGATATTTCATTGCTATGTTTTCTAACAGAAAATATAGATTAAGGATATCAAAATAAGAAAAAAAAACTTATAAAGGTATGTCCAATAGTGCTCTGTTTAGGAGATATTCACGTTAAAGCTTTTCATTTGTATGGCTTATTTAGGTTATAAAAAAGTAATCCCTTGCATTATATAACTTCAACTTTATTTTATTTCCTTAATTATGTTATTTTTACTTAATCATTCAATGACCTATATATTCATTTTATTTTCCACTTCTTTCATCACTTTAATTTTATTAATTTCATTCTGTATCAATTATTTACTTTGTCATTGTGTTTATATTTTCTTTTTTTTATTCATTGGTTGTTATCTTGTTCATTGTCCTTAGCACAGATGAATGCTGGAAATTCTAGCCGAAACGTTGACATAAATAATTTTTTGTCGACCCCCCCCTCTCTCCTCCAATCATCTTCCCCAATAAGTAATCTGCAGTCAACTATCTGCACCTCATTATCAGTACTATTTTTTCCATTTGTTTGGTTTGATAATTAATAATCAAAGTATTTGATACGGGACGGACAAAATGGGCAAAATAAGTAATTTTGTTTCATTGAAAAAAATAGATAAAAAAACTGCAACTACACTATATATGGCTACTTTGTCTGGCAAAATAAAAATTTTGATTTTATTTTAAAATGGACTTGCTCAAAGATATTACCGTAGTCAGGGGTTTCTTTCTCTACTGAAATCCATCTATAGACTGTCCCAATCTATTAGGTTTATCAAAAAGTAACCGCAATCTATACAACAATATATAGTCGAATATAATTTTTGATTAATTTTTTTTTTGATCTGATATGCCACTGTTGTTTTTTTCTTTTATTATTATTTCTTTAGTGTAGCGTATAAATTATTTATTTCATAAATGCTCCTTACCTTTCGTGATTGTAATGTATAAAGTATGTTTCATAGCGTGTTCAAAATTAAGTTTTTAAACTGAAAATATGAATCAAGGACACCAAAACAAGAAAAAATACTTGAAAATGAAGGTGTGGCCAATAACGCTGTTTTGGAGATATTCAGGTTAATTTTTTTTATTTTTATGGTTTGTTTAGGTTATAAAAAATTATTAGGAAATATATATATTTATTAAAGTTAAAATAAATTGACATAAAATTACTTAATTTTTCCCCTTCTTGGGCTCTTGTACTAAAAATTGTTTTTATTTTATTTTAAAATGGACGTTCTCCAAAGATATTACCTTAGTCAGGGGGTTTTTTCCTCTACTGTAATCCATCTATAGACTCTCCCAATCTATTAGGGTTATCAAAAAGTAGCCGCAGTAATGAAGGCCTTACGAACCCGAAGGTTCGATGCCGATACCACTAAACGTTCTCTACATAAATCCTTCCAGTGATGCCGCTCCAAACCCTATTATACTAAGTCAGTTTTAACGCTATCCTCCCATCTACGTTTCGGTTTACTCCTCGGACATTTATCCGTCGTTTCAGTGTTTATTACTTTTTTAGGGGTCCTCTCGTCAGTAAGCCCTACAACCTTACACGGCCATCTTATACGCCGCAATGCTATAACTTGAATTATATTTACCGGGTATAGGTCCCTAAATTCAGTGTTGTTTAGTCTTCTAAATTCTTCCGGTAATTCATCCTTTTTCGGTCCTAATATTTTAAGTAATACTTTATTTTTGAAAACCTTAAAGCGCTGTTCATCCCTTAGTGTAAGAGGCCACACCTCACATTCATAAAGAACAGTGGGAAGGATAATAGTTTTGTAAATTATAATTTTTAAAAAATAACAAGCATCTTCCGCCTTCAACCTCGCTTTTATTTCCTCATGAATTTCGTTTTTTTTTAGTTACCGTAGAACCTAAATTCTTAAACCTATCTACCTGTTCAAAGGTATTTCCTCCTGTATCTATATCACCGAAATCGCTCGCGTTTCCACTGCTAACCATATATTTTGTTTTATCAGTATTTATTTCAAGACCTAGTTCCTTATTGAAGTTTATTAACGCGATTGTATTTAGTTCTAAAGTTTCTTTGTCCTCACCTAATAATACCAAATCATCAGCTCACCCAAGCACTATTTTACCACCCAAAGTTAAAACCCTTTGCGGTATTCATCACACTTTTAATGACGTATTCTAGTGATAGATTAAATAAGACAGGAGATAAAGAATCTCCTTGATTTGATTACAATAAAATTTTATAACTGTATTCCGGATAATAATTGGCTTGCCCTCGTAGATTAGTTTCTACTTATTTGTGTACTTCACTTACCGTACCCCCAACCATCTTCTCGTTATTGTGTATCCTTGGTTTAGAGAGAGAAATGCTGCCCAAATACATCACGTTACTACATTACACAGCATACTGATCAATCCGTGATCGGACATATATAAATTACATACACATATTTACATGATATAATAAAATAGAAAGAAAACATTTTTTTTCCCCTCAGTTTTCTCTTACAATCAATTTCAGTCTACACACTAAATACAAATCTTTCAATTTATTCCTTTTTTCTTTCCCCCTCTTGTCCATTCCATTTCACAATTTTCATTTCATTTGACCGACAAATTCACTCTCCCGGATTCCCCCTTTCAGATCCTCCCCAGTGACCCGCTAAACAAATTCACTATTAGACAGCGATGTGATATCAAACCAGAGAAATACTAGTCACAGCAGTAGATCAGTTTACTGTAAAACAGACAAATAAATATATCTTACCAAAACAAAACTAATACATAGATTTAAAGGAAAATATAATAAAAAGTTGGTTAAAAGAAATACTTCATTGGATATACAAGTAAAAAAACATCAAATAAATAAAAATAATAAAATAATTTAATGAATAAATAAGTTAAAACACACAAATCGACAGGTCCACCTACTAAAATAATTCATCAGTAACTATATATATTGAGGTGTAGATAGTTGACCGTAGATTAATACTTGAAGAAGTTTGTCGGGGGGTGCGGTCAGCAAAGAACAACATAAATAAACAAAACCATATTTATTTATTTTAT
>NW_027105689.1:43029-45825 GCF_000696795.3 Halyomorpha halys | reverse complement strand
AAATGTGAACATGCACTATTATATGATTCATAAAATACAGAATAAACTAAAACAATATTTAATATAGAAGAAATTATAAAAAAAGAAACTACAAAAAATTATAAACGACAAAACCCTTGATAAAACAGAAAAAGAAAAAGGAAAACTTCTTTGATAGATAAAAATGATGTTGAAACAATAAAAGAATAATTTAATGAGAAAATTAATGAAACTTAAAAGATACTAGTTGTTTAAAGAGTTTACATAATAAAATTAACTTAAAGGGCTCTGGTTAAAAGAAAAAATAAATAAATAATAAGGGTAGATACTACTACAATATTGTACAAGGTAATTAAATATTTGTTGATTACTATTGATATTATATGTGGGTTATAGAACAGAAAGATATATGTGAAGAAATAGTAATATAGTTGCATTAGTGAAAATGTATAGCTATGAAGATAGATGCAAGTTGGTGAAATTGATGAGAGATGGAACAGATGGAGGTGGAACAGATAAACATAGGTAGACAGACTGAATATAGATGACAAATTTATGAAGAAACAAGAAAATAAATGTAAACTTTACACACTTTAACTACGTAAGATAGACACTGTTATCTATAATCCAAAGAGGTTTATTGTCAAAGCAGTAGGGAGGAATTTCCTCTGCTAACAACAACTCACTTAAAGATTCTTACGCTACTGAAATACATTTGTAGAGTGCGTGTACGGAGTACGCCTTCAACTGAAGGCCAGGCGCACATTCACTTTTGATTGGCTGGTTGAATTTCAGTGGCCTGATATAATTGATAGTAATGATGAAATGAAACTAAAATTCTATTGTCCAAGTTACAGGTAGTATAGGGGGGGCCGAAATGAAACAATTTATTGTTAGATAGTGTTAATTAATTTAGAATAACTGGGCTATGAAAAACTGTAGATGTTGTTGATAATGATCATGATGGATGTTAACTATATTGAATTAGGCGAATTTACTCCATTCTTCGGTTACTCCTTTTTCTTTTCTTGATCGCTCTCCCCCCTGCTGCTGGGAGCCCCTCCATAATGTTTCTTCTCATTCATGGTGGATTTACACCAATAAGTGAAGAAAATAATGATTGCTTCTAGCAAAAGGAAAATGGCTCTCTCATCCCTGGTTGCTTCTTCTCACGTCAGAGAGCGTTAGAGGAGGTAAGATTTGCCTGTTTTCCACATGTGGCGCTAGTGCTACCTACATCAAGGGAGCCCCTCCAATTCAAACTTTCCGTTACCTTACGTTACCCAAAACTGCATGATTTAAGGTGTACAGGAGTTAAATGAATGGGAAAATACAAGTAGTTTAGGTGAATTTGGAATTTATCAAATTAAGGTAATAGAACAAAAAGTGGCCTGAACACTCGCTATAAATGCCTGTTTAAAAGGTAAGATGAGTAAGCCTACCACGGAGGGTGGAAGAGGTGGGGGCTCACGCTTTTAAAACTAAAAAAAAAAATATATATAGGTAATTTTATATGGATCTCGGACAAGGTTGGCAATATAAAGGAATTATGTAAAATTAGTTTGTACACAACTGCAATTTTCGACAAGTATAGTTGATAGTTGATGGTATAGACAGCGGCAGTGAAGTTATTGACACTTTATAGCTTCAGAACTTTCACAATCTTAACCTAGACCAATCTATAGACAGTGTGACGCACCAATGCCGATTCATCACCTATTGAAGGAATGAAAACAATTGATTGCTTTTGAACTCTATATCGATTAGTAGAATTATTGAATGTTAAAACCTCTTACATTAATGAAATATTCTATTGTCTAGGCAATTAGCCTAATAAATACATAACATAAATAAATACCCTGAAAGAAATAGCAGAAAAAGCAGACCTACAAGTCTCCTACAAAAAGATTCTGTCTTATGACGACGGAAACAAACTACGGAAAAAAAGTAATAGAGATGAAATATGGACGGATAAGAGTGAAAAAGAAATTTAATTATCTGGGAAGGATAGTATGCAACCTAACGCAAAAATAAGACATTACAACACGGTCACAAAACCAGTAATTTTGTATGGAATGGAGACAACATGTCTCCCTAGCCTGGAAAAATTACTGAAAATAGAAAGAAGGATCCTGAGGAGAATCTATGGGCCCAAGAAAACACAGGTTAAGACCCAACCAGGAAATCTACAGGAAGATAAATGACCTGAAAACCAAAATAAGAATCAGAAGACTGAGATTCTACCGGCACATGATGAGAATGGACCAAAGGAGACTAAACAAGAAAGTCTTTGACAGAATTCGTGAATACAAGAGCGTAAGAGGATATCTGAAGCAAATGAGAGGAAACAAAAAAAATTGAAAATAACAGACAAAGACTGCCTAGTTAGAGAACAGTACGGAAAAAAATTGAAATAAATAAATGAATGGAATATGGTCCGGGTGCGGTAAAAAAAAAAAAAAAAATCAAATAGTAAATAATTATACTATTTTATTAAGATTAAGTATAATTTTTGTTTCTTAATCACTTACACACATTGTATCCCATTATTTTATACTTTACTTTTTCTTTGTATTTCTATCTGTTTTTGTTTTTTTTATTAATATTTCTTCTTCTCCTATTATGTATATTACCATTTATTGTTCACCTAATTTAAATAATTTTTTTACTATGTTTACTTTACAAATTATTTTCGTTATTGTGGCAATACTGCCATCCCCACTCCTCCCAATACCAACCGTCACTTTGTTTTTCGACTGCCGTCAAAAGAGGTATGCATTCTGTCTCATCATTTGATTTGTATTTTTTTTTCTTTTT
>NW_027105689.1:39651-42979 GCF_000696795.3 Halyomorpha halys | reverse complement strand
AACTTCTTCAAGTAACTATATATAGTTTTCATTAAAGTATTCATAAATTGAGGTCCAATAACAACTTTTTTCTTCTTGACTCTTGGATCACTACTGTCTAGTTATTGTTTTAGTTGTATTTAATTCTTCAATAACATTCCTACATCGGTTAGTGGCGTAAAAATTAATAATAATGCCAAAATGAAAATGAGAGAAAGTAATTAGCTGATTAACAAACTGACACTTTCATACAGACTGATATAATTGCTATGGAGATGCTACGACGCTGCGTGTCACACGCGACAAAGGCCAAATATTGCACGAACTATAACTCTGCATAGAAAATGATTATTTAAATAATCTAATTTAGCAAATCGGTTATATCTTGTCTAAATTTGTTTGAAGAAAACAGTTTTGTTTTTAATTTGATTTATATATATATGAAATATATAGTGTTTGTTTAACTTACCTAGTTTATTGTGTACTGTGTATCTTTCGTTTCTTCTTTCTTAGCCTGTCTTCAGTTTTATTTCGCCTCTATTTCATCATCTCTATCATCTTCATAAATTCCACCTATCTGCATATTTATCTCTTCAAACCTGTACACTTTCACCAAAGCCAGTATCTTCATACCTTTCTGTATCTTAACCCACGTAGGATAGCGATAGTACTCAACTTATAATATTTAATTACCTTGTACAATATTGTAATAATGGGGTGTATGCAAAGCAAAAATGACGGTTTCATCAAATTCAATATTTCAAAGGACTGTATATATTTTAATACTTAATAATCCCTTTAGAGCATTCTCTAAGCTTGATTAATCCCATTCGACTTAAAAAAAAGTCGAGTTTGTTGGGCCCAAGAAAACACAGGAAGGCTACAGGCTAAGACTAAGACCCAACCAGGAAATCTACAGGAAGATAAATGACCTGGAGACCGAAATAAGAATCAGAAGACTGAGATTCTACGGGCACATGATGAGAATGGACCTAAGGAGACTAAACAAGAAACTCTTTAGAATCCGTGAATACAAGAGCGTAAGAGGATAAGTGAAGCAAATGAGAGAGGAAACAAAGAAAATGAAAATAACAGACAAAGACTGCCTGGATAGAGTATGTAGAGTATGTAAAAAAAATTGAAATAAATAAATGTTCTTGCGGCAAATAAGGAAAAACGGAAGGGTACTGCGTGGTCGGAAGAGAGGAAGAAAAGACAAGCAGAAATGATGAGAAGATACTGGGAGAGAAGAAGAGAAAAAGTGAAAAGGAAAAAGTAATGATATTCGTGTGGTCTTTAAAGGCCGTTCCGTGAAAAAAAAAAAAAATAATAAAATAAAATTAAACTACTGCTTACCATGGACACTGAAACGTGTTCGAAACGTCTGGAAATGACAAGTTCAAGTTGTTTAAGTCAATATGTAACAATCGTAAAAATCTCAGAAACTATAGCCTAATTTGTTTTATTTATTATTTATTTTTTGCGCCCCGCTTCACCATGACTAACAACACGTGTTTGTGGCCTCTTTGACAAAAAAAGAGTACCACTGGTCCAGTGAGTTCTGTGGGCCTCTTGAGGTCCACCCAGCCTCATAAAGTGGGTATCGGTGGCGGTTAAACGAGATCTTGTAAAAATCGCCTCCTTGTATAACCGTTGTTCTAAAAACTGGCCTTCCTAAAAACAACTTTCTCCATTATATCAGAAATAATTATTCAATTGTATTAAACTTTATTTTTTCATGTTTTCTTGAAAATAAAGTCAGTTTTTATTAACTGTTCCTAGAAAACTCATGGAAAAAAATTTTCAAGTCAATTCAATTTTATAATCACTCCTTACCTTTTTAGAACGGTAAATATATTTTGAAGTCCTTAATATCGACATTGAAGTGAGTTTGAACAAAACGGAGAAAGAAGCACGAATTTCTGGAGAACGGCTTAATGAATTTTTTTTAAAGATAATAATGATAATAGTAATCTTTATTTATTCTGGGATTGATCCCTTTAGAATAATTTATAGGCGTCAAAATTAGGCTTTAGAACCTTAGAGTAAATTACAAAATAGAGATGAAATTACAAGATGTCATAAAATAAAATAATACAATGAATTTAAAAAGATACAAATAAACCACAATAATTAACAGATTATATAAAATAATGATAAAACAAATAAAATAAAACCACTTGTCATATCATAAAACATAAGATGACTTCTGATAGGATTGGTATTGGTATTTGGTGGGAGGAACCAGTCAGGTATGTGGGCCTAGTGGTCCTTTTTGCTAACCCCTGGCGGCTACCTAGGTACTAACCAAGGCGGGAGTGTCAAGATTCATTCTTCGGAACCGCCAGGTGGGAATCGAATCCACAACGTTCCTAACCGTGCGCACTGGGACCTGCGCCCCAACCTGCACGGCCTTCGCGTCCCTACTTCTGATAGTAAATAAAAAGAAAAAAAAGATTTAAAATAAAAATCAAATACAATTAAACTAAAAAAAAAAAAAAGATATAATTTGTGCTAGTGTACATATTTACAATTATAAACGAAAATCTAAGAAAGAAAATATTTAAAGCTTTTTTGAAAACTTCAATTGTTATTCTTCCGGAATTGGGTGGACAGAAGGTAGTCGAAGATACGGGATTTGAAGATTGGAAGGGTATTAGAACTACGAATAAAGGAGAGAATAGAATTCCACAGGGAAGAGGAGTGGATGTGGATAGATCTACCAAAGGCTGCGGTTCGTAGAGCAGTTACATTGGCATCAAGAAGGGCGTGAGTGGATATTGCGGGAATGCACTGAGGACTTAAATTGAAGGATATCTGGGATGTACGATAGACGGCGGGATTGGATAACTTGACAGAGAATGGAAGCAAGGAAAATATTTACGACGGAAGGAGATATATGGAAATTACATTTTCTACAACTTCTGTTTTGTTCACATTTTCGATTAAATGAATAGTTTTATAGATGATTACAATAATGTGCGAATCCCTTTTAATTTTAACGTAAAGTTAACTAATACCCCCCCCTCTTTGCGTCATTTTTGCTTAAAATGAGAGTATGTTTATCGCACCCCCTGTTTATGTTTTTCTCATTTTACATATTTATATCTATTGGTTTTATAATAATCTTTTTTTTTTTTACAGGTTTGTTTTGTTCAAAAGACATTACGAAAAATACCTCCATATATCGAAGAAGTACGAAGAGGCGAGAAATATTGCATACTACTTAGAAGAAAAATACCACGAAATTAAGGTATGTTCAACGTTTAGATAGAATCATTTATTTTTTAGATTAATTTCAATTTGTATGTCCTTTTTATGTTTTATTCAGTATTATCAGACCTGGGAA
>NW_027105689.1:31301-39171 GCF_000696795.3 Halyomorpha halys | reverse complement strand
AGTGTTTGTATCTTTTTTAGTCCTGCAACGTGGGGCGAAACGTTGGCTCAATAAAATAGTATAATTATCTACTATTTGAGTTTTTTTTTACCGCACCCGGACCATATTCCATTCATCTATACACACGGTCAATCAATAATCTTCCAGAAATAAATAAATGTTCTTGCGGCAAGTAGAAGTCCAATTAGGTCGGAAGAGAGACACGCAGAAATGATGAGAAGATACTGGGAGAGAAGAAGAGAAAAAGTGAAAAGGAAAAAGTTATGATATTCGTGTGGTCTTTAAAGGCCGTTCCGTGAAAAAAAAATAAAATTAAATAAAATTAAACTACTGCTTACCATGGACACTGAAACGTCTGGAAATGACAAGTTCAAGTTGTTTAAGTCAATATGTAACAATCGTAAAAATCTAAGAAACCATAACCTAATTTGTTTTATTTATTACTTATTTTTTGCGGCCCGCTACACCATGACTACCACGTGTTTCTGCCTCTTTGATAAAAAATGTTGAGTAACACTGGTCCAATGAGTTCTGGGGCCCTTCTGAGGTCCACTCAACCACATAAAGTGGGTATCGGTGGCGGTTAAACGAGATCTTGAAAAAATCGCCTCCTTGTATAACCGTTGTTCTTAAAACTGTCCTTCCTAAAAACAATTTTCTCCATTATATCAGAAATAATTATTTAGTTGTATTAAACTTTATTTTTTAATGTTTTCTTGAAAATAAAGTAAAATTTTTATTAACTGTTCCTAGAAAACTGACGGAAAAAATTTTCATGTCAATTCAATTTTATATTCACTCCTTACCTTTTTAGAACAGTAAATATATTTTGAGATCCTTAAAAAATTGAAATGAGTTTGAACAGAACGAAGAAAAAAGCACGAATTTCTCTTGAACGGCTTAATGGATTTTTTAAAAGATAATAATAATAATTGTAATCTTTATTTATTTTGGGATTGATCCCTTTAGAATAATTTACAGGCGCCGAAATTAGGCTTTAGAGCTTTAGAGTAAATTACAAAACAGAGATGAAATTACAAGATGTCATTAAATAAAATAATACGATGAATTTAAAAAGATACAAATAAACCACAATAATTAACAGATTATATAAAATAATGATAAAACAAATAAAATAAAACCACTTGTCATATCATAAAACATAAGATGACTTCTGATAGTATTGGTATTGGTATTTGGTGGGGGGAACCAGTCCGGCAAGTGGTCCTTTATGCCAACCCCTGGCGGCTACCTTGGTTGCCCCCGCGTACTAACCAAGGCGAAAATTCATTCTTCGGAACCGCCGAAAAATGAATGTTTAACTGCCCCAGATGGGAATCGAACCCACAACGTTCCTAACCGTGCGGACTGGGACCTGCGCCCCAACCCGCACGACCGTCACGTCCCTACTTCTGATAGCAAATAAAAATTTAAAAAACAAAACAAAAAAAAACATATAATTTCTGCTAGTGTACATATTTACAATTATAAACGAAAATATAAGACATAAAATATTTAAAGCTTGTTTGAAACCTTCAATTATTCTTCTTCTGGAATTGGGTGGACAGAAGGTAGTCGAAGATACGGGATTTGAAGATTGGAAGGGTATTAGAACTACGAATAAAGGAGGTAATAGAATTCCATTGGGAAGAGTAACGGATGAAGAAAGATCTGACAAAGGCTGCGATTCGATGGGCAATTACATATAAGTCTAAAGGCCGTGAGCGGGTATTGCGGGAATACACTGAGGATTCAAATTGAAGAATATCTGAGATGTACGATGGACGGTGGGATTGGATAACTTGACAGAGAAAGGAAGCAAGGAAAATATTTACAACGGAAGGATATATATGGAAATAACATTTTCTACAACTTCTATTTGTTCACATTTTCGATTAAATGAATAGTTTTATAGATGATTACAATAATGTGCGAATCCCTATTAACTTTAACGTAAAGTTGCCTAATCCCCCCTCCCCTTAGCGTCATTTTTTCTTAAAATGGAGTATGGTTATGGCACCCCCTGTTTATGTTTTTCTCATTTTATATATTTATATCCATTGGTTTTATAATTATCTTTTTTTTTTTTTTGCAGGTTTGTTTTGTTCAAAAGACATTACGAAAAATACCTCCATATATCGAAGAAGTACGAAGAGGCGAGAAATATTGCATACTACTTGGAAGAAAAATATCACGAAATTAAGGTATGTTCCAACGTTTAGTTACAATCTTTTATTTTTTAGATTAATTTCAATTTGTATGTCCTTTTTATGTTTTATTCAGTATTATCAGACCTGGGAAAGCTTTTCTATTACTATAATGTAGGTTTGTTTGTTTTTGTTTAGTGGCGCCAAACTTCAGTGGCCATCGACGCCATTTATATTTTATTTAATTTTGCTTATATTTGTTTAATTTTATTTATTTGATTATTATTATTTTTTCTTCCGTTAAATGTTATATTTTTGTTAATAGATGTTTTGATTTGAAAAACTGAAATACTAATTCTGTTGTTTT
This sequence comes from Halyomorpha halys, assembly GCF_000696795.3. Taxonomy (NCBI): domain Eukaryota; kingdom Metazoa; phylum Arthropoda; class Insecta; order Hemiptera; family Pentatomidae; genus Halyomorpha; species Halyomorpha halys. Next base: position 36,657 of record NW_027105689.1, on the reverse strand, counting down.
ATCATCGTCTCCGAGGGTTTTTGAAATATCTGGGTTTAGTCCTAAGCTATTGAGGTGTGGTGTGAAATATGGGCATTATTGGAAAATATTGCTTATTGTCAGATTGTTGTTGCAATACTGGCAGTTCGGAGGCGTTTCTTTTGAAATAAGATAGGAGTGGATGAGCCTTGTGTGACCTATTATCAGCCTAGTCAGTACAACTTGCTCTTTACGGCATTTGCCGTATACTGTATGCACATGCAATGCACACTATAATGTAGGTTAAAGGAGGAGACTTATTTTTCCACCGGTCGAATTAACGTGGGGATTAGGTAACATGGAAAGGAGTTATGATTATATAAACAATGGTCACAGGAATGAAAAAAATAAATCGGCCATAAATAAAAAATGTTAAATATTTCTAATTTTTAATTTCTTTGAGGATTTCAGACGACGCTAATAACGAATATGATTTGCATTTTCCTAATAAATTTTTTTTTTATCTCTTTTACAAAAATCCTCAATATGTTTTTTAAATTTATAATTCATTTAATGATATCAGTAATATTTTTTTATTTTTCTTCACAAAGAGACAAATTGACTAGCTGATACAGATACATTTATTCATGGTTATTATATTCCATGAAAAAAATGTATACTTTTTAACCTAAGAACCAAAAATGCTTAATTTTGTTACTTTTTTTTTTTTTTTTTTTTAATAAAGTTTATATTCCAAGTAAATCCTGAAAATTTAGCAAAAATCCCCATTGCAATCGGATGAACGGTATGGAAGTGCTTAAAGTACCAACAAATAAAAATTAATTTTTAGATATTATACCAACCAAATTTTCAAAATTCCATATTAACCTTTCCAACCATCCTAGTCCTATGGTTCAAACCTTATCTAGTTCCACCCATCCCTACAGCCCACCTAGAAGATTGAAACGGCAGTGGCCAAGACACTTATTGTAAAATAAAAATGGACAATTGGAGTTCTGGCAATGGTCAGATTCTTCACTCATGTTGAGTGTTTGCGGCTTTAGCGCACTTGCTCAGCCTCCACAGGCTCACTCACTACCAATGATGCGGAAGAGGGGTGCGATTGGCTCTTTTGGACCCTCCTCTACCCCTCATACGTGGGGGATAGTGTGGGCTCTATGGGGGGAGATCCTCAGGTCGATTATGTAAATATTGTATATAAGAGTGTAAATGTGACTAGAGATTATATTGTTTTATTTTATTTATTTTTTCATACGCATAGTTTGATTATCTTTATTTTCTTTATCCTTCTATTTGTATATATTTTAAGAGACATTTTATTTATTTGTATGTACTTTTTTATTTTATTTTATTTTATTTTAGTATGAATGTGATCATTCACCACTATTACCTATTGCCCACAACTGTGTGGCAGATTGTAATATCTATCAATTAAAAAACATTTTTTAAAACATTAAAATTTTTTTTAGATATGAAATGTACTATATTATTAGGTAATGAAATTGTTAAGTAAAACGTTGTAATGATTAATTAATTATATTTAATGAAATAAATATTTATATGAACGTAATGAGTATAGGACACCACCACTAAAAACAATTAATATTGTAGAATTACAAATACCATTAAATTATTATTATTATTAAATACACTCATACATTTTCTGGGATGAATGAACTCTGCTACGTATTAAAGACATTTGAAAAAGCTATTTTCTGTTTAAGGACATTGTCGAACGAGGTCGAGCTATACAAAACGCCTCACTAGCGCATAAATTGCTTTAGTGGCAACCTCCTGTAGAATATCATATGAGGAAAATACAATTTATATCTAAATTTATCTCTCTCTTATTTATAAGAACTCTGATATAAAGTCCTTAAAGAAGTTTTTTATTTAATGTTTCTGTTAAAGGCCAAAGAAAAGTTTATTTTTTAATGACAACTGTTTGCAGAAGCCATGAGAAATAGTATGCAAAGTCAGGCTGGATGCTTCGGTGAAATTTTATTACCACAGCTGCAACTCTTGTTCCCTTCTTGCCTGCATTATTAATAAACACTTTCCCTTTATATGCACTGGTCTGATGAACACTGATCCTTCCATGAGTTAACGGATTCAGTTTTTTTTTTTGTTAATTAAAAAAAAAATGTATATCATTATGGGAAGAAAGGATGAAGAATGATGTTTTTCCATGAATATTCTCTTAAGTTATTTTATATTGGAAGAATATAGTTGACTGTATAAAGTACTTTATAGGGAGATAGTCCGGGTCACGGTCAATAAAGGTATCAAAATAGTAAAATAAAACTATCAATTGTTGACCAACGTGGGCTTCGTCAGGGCTGCAAAGTGGGGCGAAACGTTGGTTCACAATAGTTTTCTTTTATGATTGGAATATGCTCCGGATGCGGTTAAAAAAAAACTCAAATAGTAAATGATTATACTATTTTTATTCAGCCAACGTTTCGTCCCATGTTGCAGGGCTTCGTCAGGGCTAAAAAAGATACAAACACTTGACATAGTTACAAAATAAAAAACATAAGTGGAAAATAACAGGGGTATACAATGAAAAGTAAAATATAATAAGAAAAATTAATGATGGTAACCAGTAAATGAAAAGGGTAATAGTAACAGATAGATAAGAGAATAAATATTAAAGAATGTGCAAATTAAGAGATGAAAAAAAGGAAAGAATAAAATCAAATTATGAAACAGAATTCATACCTGTTTTGACGGAAGTCAAAGTCAGAGTGAGCCGTTTGTATTGGGAGGAGTGGGGATGGCAGTTAGCACGCCACAATAACGAAAATAATTTTAAAGTAAACATTGTAAAAAAAAATTTTAAATTAGGTAAACAATAAATGGTAATATACATAATAGAGGGGGAGAGGAGATATTTACAAAATAATAAAAAAAATTATATCATTTACTGTTTACAACCTTTAATTTTTCTTATTATATTTTACTTTCATTGTATACCCCTGTTATTTTTCACTTATGTTATTTCTTTTTTTTTTTGTAACTATGTCAAGTGTTTGTATCTTTTTTAGCCCTGACGAAGCCCTGCAACGTGGGGCGAAACGTTGGCTCAATAAAAATAGTATAATCATTTACTATTTGAGTTTTTTACCGCACCCGGTCCATATTCCATTCATCTATACACACGGTCAATCAATAATCTTCCAGTAGTTTTTCTTTTACTATTTTGAATGAATGTATGAATGAAAAAATAATTTTATTCTGCGACATTTGTCCCCTAAGGATAAATACATGGTTCATACATTACGATTTTCGTCTAGCAAGCATTTACAAGTTTCCAGTAAGTAAAATAAAATTACATTGGGATATTGGCTTAAATACTGTTTATGATGTTAATCAATATATGCCTGTTATTTTATTATAATGGTGCGGAGGTTTCATTATACAGTAAGTGGAGGAATAGCTGTTGTTTAAAGGGAAGAATGGATGAGGACTGGCGAATGTAGATGGGAAGAGAATTCCAGAAGGAGGTTACACGTATGACGAAGGATTTGCTAAAGAAGGAGGTTCTATAGGAGGGAATATATAAAACAATCAGTTGGGATCTGGTGTTTAATGAGTGAATGGATGAACGAAGATTGAGGAGATCAAATATATAGGCAGGTTTTTTTAATTTGAAGAACTTGGAATAGGAAAACACCAAGGAGGTATTACCTTCGGGAGGTTGGATAGAGCCACTTCAACTCGGAATACCAGCGGGAGACTTGAGAGCGCCTTGGGAACCCTCATTCTAAGCTGACCAATTAACAGACTCTCACCCATGTTAAATGTTATATCGTCTTAACATGCTAAAAGATGGAAATATATCTCCATTTAACATGTTAAACTAAAGATCATGAATACATGATATGAATTTTGTTATATTGAATATATCTGGGTTTTCTTTAATATTTATGATCACATAAAAATCTCATCCCTACTTATAAATAAGGCTATCTAGAAAGTCGTTTATCGAATCATTAGAAACATCTCTTTTATTGCAGCAGGGTAGCTTAGTAAGTAAGGCATATTTTTTGCCGGGATCGTGCTGAAATCATGAAATGCGGCATATATTTATTTATTATTATAATTATTTATTCTATGCTGTTAACCCTCGACACTTGTGTCTTGAAACGTGGTAATTGAGCTTGCACAACCGTTGGTCTATACTTCATTACCAACTACTGAACCGAGTTTACTACTGTGGTAAAGGTTTTTTTTTTTATTGTTTCCTTTTAACTTTTTTAGTGCTTGAAGTATTAATAATTATAAAGTAACTAACTGTTGAGGTAAAATGATTTTATTCAGTTCAGTCATTCATTCCTTGGTCAACATTTCGTAGTCTTGCTCCAGGCCAAGGAGGTTGTCCTGGGCAATGTCGAACTCCTTTTCTTCGAGACCCTCGCCGGTGTAGTGATGGAAGAAGGCCCTCCTGTCCTTCATCAGGTGGAACTTGATGTTGATACTAGTCCAGGCCTCCCGGATGGCTGTCGTGTTGGAGAGCATGCACACCGCTCGGTTCGTATGCGCCAGGTCTCCGCCCTCGACGTGGGCCGGGCAGGAACTGTTGATGCCGACTTTGAACCCAGACGGTGACCAACCTACGAAGCGAACCGATCTCTTCGCCTTCACGGTGTGGATTGCCGCGTTCACGTCTTTGGGTGCCACGTCACCGCGGTAGAGGAGTACGCAAGCCATGTACCGGCCGCTCTCTGTGATGCATTTGACCATCCTGTTCGAAGTCTCGAAGCATCTGTAATATCGATATCAGATACTTAGTAAAATAAATAATAAATATACCTAAGTTATTATTAGGTTTGGTTATTACTATTACATTACTTAACATAGAAGTTCGAATTTACTAAACTATTATCCTTCCCACTAGAGATGCGACATCGATAAAAAAACATCGATGTTTTTTTTTAAGAACTCCTAAAAACATCAATGTTTTAAAATATCGTTGCTTACAATACATTACCCAAAAAACATCGATGTTTTCAAACAACTATTTCAGAAACATAAGGTCTGTTACATCGATCACGCATTCTACGGCCTGTCAGAAGTGGGTTTTGAAACTAAGAATCCGACATCGACTACTAAAAACATCGATGTTTTTAAAATATCGATGCTTACAATACATTACCTAAAATACATCGATGTTTTTGAACATTCATTTGAATAATATAAGGTCTGTTTAAACGATCACGCATTCTACAGCCTGTCAGAAGTGGATTTTGAAACTAAGAATCCTATATCGACAGGCATTGTATGCAACGATATTTTAAAACATCGATGTTTTTTGTAGTCGAAGTTCCATTCTTTCATACAAAAAGCACTTCTGACTGGCCTGAGCATGGTAGTC
>NW_027105689.1:28482-30561 GCF_000696795.3 Halyomorpha halys | reverse complement strand
CATCGATGTTTTTCTAGTCGTAATTTATCTTTATTACGTCGTTATCGTGATGGTTGGAGTTCCTTTTTTATCCCACCACATTGTTGAAAGGAAATTGTTTATACCGTAAATTTTTTGTTTTCATTTAGTTACTTTTTTTAAAAAAAGTAAAGATTAGGACAAACGTAAAACATCGATGTTAAAAAAACATCTGCTTAAAAATATCGATGTTTTGGGTAAAATCGATGTCGCATCCCTACTTCCCACTGTTCTTTGCGGATGTGAAACGTGGGAAGAATAGTGCTAATCCTTTTTTCCTCCCCGAAATTAACATGTTGTGAATTTATTTTTTCAAATATCATAAAAACTACTACTCCTACGAAGACGTCACTTACTACTTTAGTAGTCCATTAAACTAGCTTTAATATGAGTGCTAATAGACATCTGTAGGTAGAATGTTTTTTGAGATATAGATTTCTCATAATATATTCACGAACTACTGATTTTTCAGTGCATTTTTTATGAAATATTACTTTTTAAGAAGTTATATCTCGCGAAATATTGAACGTAAATAGCAAATAATAGGAATATATAATAAATAGGACTCATGATGTTCTCTAAGGGTTTCTAGTATTATTGGTATTTTACAGGTGAGAGTTTCGAATGAAAAAAAAAAATTTATTAACGTTTTGAAACATCTTTAGCATTGACCCATCAATGTTGACTATTAATTATACATAGTTTTCATTAAAGTAAAAAAAAATTGGGGTGAGATAACTGCCTTTTTTCTTCCCTTGGGCTCTTGTACTAATTACGTTGGTCCAGCTTGGCACCATGTTGAGTACTGAGAGCGCTCCAATCTCTTTTCTACTTCCATTTTATAGCATTTTTACAAGAGGTTTATGCCATTTGTTGCGGCCAACATATAGTCCACAAATCGATAATTGAAACATATGATTTTTATAACGCCAAAAACAAAACAACTTCTCTCTATTGGTTTTTAAACTAAAAAATAGACAGAAAACTTCTTGACGTCTCACTGCATACACATATCTTCTCCATTTTCTCCTCACTACGCACTCGTAGTTACCAGCATTCTGGCCATCTTCGACAGCTGAATCATCTTAGCCACGGCGGGCGGACTTCTTCAACTCATCCTCCCAGAGGACAAGGCGGGCGGACGTACGTCCTTTTGTCGATCTACTTCAACGAGAATATTCACTCAGAACAACCACAACCGGGGAAATAAGACTTTTTTTTTATCTTTTGTTCAATTAATTTAATTTTATAATAGTGTTAAGCTTTTCTTTTGTTTCTAGTTGTATATTTTGTGTTCCTTCTTATGATGTTTACTTATTTAAAAATACAAAAATAACAAAATTCGACTATTCTTTTATTTTCACGGTTGGGCTGGTAAAGGTTCCTTTCGAACCCCTACCCACCGGAACACCCTTATTTTAAAGTAACGTTTACAGAATTATTAACCCTCTTCAAAATATGATTTTGGGACTACTTTTCTTCCCCCTCAGATGCAAGATTTTCTTGCCCCAAGATGCAGCTTGCACTCTCACGCCATTGGAGTATTAGAATTTAACATTATTTTCATTAGTACATAAAATCGTTTTGCCCAAACAACAAGATTTTTAGATAAGTTATTTTGGCTTTGTACCGGTGATATGTCATTTTAAAATCAACATAATTTTCACCCTTTTTTTTTTAATTATTTATTTATTGTAATTTACAACTGTAGAAAATAATACAATAGCTAAATATGTAGTATGTTTCATATACACTTGAAAATCTTGGGAAGGAACCACCCATTGGTGGTACTTTAAAAATTAGAAGGTCCCGTGGCCATCTTCTTTTCAGACGCCTCGGAGGATTATCAGGGATTGTTAAGGATGAAAGATTAAGAATTAATGGGTATCATTAGACGCATATCTGTTTTGGGTCAAATCTGCAACGAATGAGATGTTAAGGTCTTTGTGAATGAGTTTATTTGTGACGTAATAAGGAGCGTCAAGGATTTTACGTAGGATTTTGGATTGTAACGATTGGATGCGGGAAGAATTTGATGGTTTGGTGGAGACCCAGAGCTCA
>NW_027105689.1:23535-23951 GCF_000696795.3 Halyomorpha halys | reverse complement strand
AAGTTGAACTTATTAGCGTAATTACAAAACAAAGTAGCATTATGCGCACCTGTTCGTCATATCTGAGACTGATAAGTTTCCATGGTCAGCGTACTTGTTGGCGAGGATAGGAGCGTAGCTGACGACCGGGAAGTGTATCCTAGGGTATGGAACCAGGTTCGTCTGGAAGTCGGTGAAGTCAGCGTTGAGGGAGCCCATGAAGCGTAGGCTGGCCGTCATGGAGGAGACAGCCTGTGCCAGCAGTCGGTTGAGGCTGGAGTAGGTTGGGCTGTCAATGTCCAAGTGGGCGTGGCATATGTTGTACATCGCTTCGTTGTCGGCCAATAGGACGCAGTCTGTCAGCTGCAAAGTCATGTGCGTCGAGAGGACTGCGTTATAGGGCTCCACGACTGCAGTCGCCATCTGGTGAAAAAAAA
>NW_027105689.1:19635-20148 GCF_000696795.3 Halyomorpha halys | reverse complement strand
GGAGTTCATTTACGGGTGGAAGGAGGTGGTGGGCCCCACTCATTTCACGATGGGAAGGACTTGTCCGCCCAACATCGCCGAGCCACCAGAAGAGGAGGAAGCTGACCAGACTGGTAACTGCAGGATGCACCCAGACGGATGCGCACCAGGAGGACCTACAGAACGGATGCAGTGGACAAAGTGCAGCTGCATCAGTAAGGTGCTAAACCTAGTACTGGGCTGCACCACTGTAAAAAAAAAAATAATAAAAGAATAAAGGAAAGGAATAAAAAGAATTGGTGATCTTTGGGAGCAGTGGCATGCCCAAGCCCCAGCGCACTACCCCACTGTTCCCGCACCCCGTATACCAGAAATGGCAAGGGAGGGGGATAATAAAAAAAAAAGTTAGATCTTTTTTGAAAGGTTTCGGGTTCACCCATGCCCAACTCACCTGAACATTCTCAAATATATGTTCCTTGATCCTCCATACCTGATCCTTCTTGCCTATCTCAACGTAGATTGGAAACATGGACT
>NW_027105689.1:12536-14735 GCF_000696795.3 Halyomorpha halys | reverse complement strand
CTAGTTTAATAAATTCTGACAATACTTGTGCCAGCTTTATAACAACGTTCACAAAGCTAAACGTTCTTCCATACTGCTTCAAAACAATAGTCGTTTCCTGACAGATAAGGAGATCTTTCTTGTTTTGTGGACTGTTTGGAAAGTGATAATACATGAGCCAAGATGGGGAAAAAGTCATTTATTTCAACCTAATTTTTTATTAGTTTTATTAAAACTGTATAAATACTAGTCTAAATTGATGAGTCTGCCAAGTATGGGTAGGGGGAATATGAAAACGACGGCTGTTTAAAAATGTTTAAAAAAATAATTTTTCATTTGGAGCCCCGAACCCGATATTATTCCTTCCATAATAAACTCCCTAACCACCCAAACCCACTAGTTTCTAACCTTTCTTCCTCTTCCATTCCTGGCAATCCTCCGAGGCGCATGAAAAGAAGATGGGCTCGTGACCTTATATTGTAAACTGTTTTTAGAGTTCTACTACTGGGTAGTTTCTCTATATCCTGTATCATATCATTATGTCATTATGATCAAATTTACTTGTTGTATTTTTTTTTATACAGTTGTAAATATCAATAAATAAATAAAAAAAAATTCATTTGGAGCTCTATATCTATTAAACTATTAACAACACTAGAAAACATAAGAGAACATCATTTTAAGTAGAGTAAATTTTCTAAAATATGAGCCCTAATAGAGCTATTTACGTTCAATAATTCCCGAGATGTAGCTTCTTAAAAAGCAACATTTCATTAAAAATGCAACACTAAAAAAATTAGTTTGAGAAATCTATATCTCAAAAAACATTGGACGCAAAATATCTACTAGCACTGAAATTAAAGCTAGTTCAATGTACTATAAAGTAGTTAGTAACGTTTATCTTAAGGATTAATAGGAGTAGTAGTTTATATGATATTTGACAAAATGAATTCACAAAATGATGACTTCTACAAAATTGTTGTATGAATAAAAATATCTCACGAACGCTGAGACGTATATATGTCTGCCAGCACTCAAATTAAAGCTAGTTTAAATTACTATAAACTAGTTTATGACACTTTTCTTCGTAGGGGTTGTAGTTTTTATGATATTGTAGGAATTGTGCACTTGCAATTTTTCCGAACAGCTATAAATCGATTTATTTTATCAAATATCATAAAAACTACTATTCCTACAAAGATAAATGTTATAAAATATTTTATAGAACATTAAACTAGCTTTAATTTGAATGCTAATAGACATTTGTACGTCAAATGGTTTTTGAGATATAGATTTCTCAAAATAAATTTACAAACTATTGAATTTTCAGTGCATTTTTTATGAAATCTTGCTTTTAAAAAGATATATCTTGGGAACTATTGAACGAAAATAGCTTTATTAGGGCTCATATTTTAGCAAATTTACTCTACTTTAAATGTTTTCTGTTAGGTTTTATTGTGTTGTTAATAACTTTAATGATATTGAGCTCCGAATGAAAAATTATTTTTTTTTTACGTTTTGAAACAACTACCATTTTTATTCCCCCTACCTATACTTGGCAGATTCAGTTTTGACTAGTAATTATACATAGTTTTCATTAATGTAATCAAAAAATGGAGTAAAATAACTCCCTTTTTCACTTCTTGGGCTCTTGTACTATGATGACACCTGCTGGGAATCATGAATTAGAAGGCAGTAATTTAAGATTAAGAGACAACTGGTGTTCAATCATTTATATGTTGTTATATAGCTGGACTGTATATTCATAAATACTAGACGGAGGGGGCGCCATATGCCACTAGGATATCCACGTAACCCAGCACTATCTAGAGTGTAAACGGATAATTAGTTATTTAATTTTATTTGAATATATTAAGTTTTCTCAATATCACTTTTTCTATGTAAACCCCTTCTGATATAATACCTAGACCTGGATCTAATTCCTTCATAACTTTTTTTTTTTTTAATAACTTTACAACTGTATATTACATAATACATTTAGTAAATATGGTCTTAGTTAAAATGGAGTGTTACAGGCGTGTAGAGCAACTTCCCATTGGTAGTAATCTAATGACATTTTATGGTCTCGTGGCCATCTTCTTTTCAGGCGCCTCGGAGGATTGTCAGGAATGGAAGAGGATGCAAGGTTAGAAACTCGGGGGTTTGAGTGGTTAGGGAGTTTATAATGGAAATGAAATGAAAAAATAACTTTATTCTGGG
>NW_027105689.1:8055-11896 GCF_000696795.3 Halyomorpha halys | reverse complement strand
AGGGAACCCAAAGATAAGTCTTACAACACAATTCATGAGTCTCTTCAGTCTAGTCCTGCAGATAGCCCTCCGTACACCAAGGATCCGTAGTCGAAGTGGGGGAAGACAAGAGAGGATACTAGGAGTTGACGAGTGTTCTGAGGAATGGAATTACGGAATTTTAGGAATTGTTTGAGTGATATCTGGAATAAATGGAAGGAGTGATATCTGGTTAAGGGGTCCCTGTTACATAGGGAACATTAAGGTCTTTATGTATGATTTTATTTGTGACAAAGGAAGGAGCATTGAGGATTTTACGAAGGATTGGATACGAGAGGAATTCGAAGGTTAAGTGGAGCCCCGAAGCTCAACTCCGTATGTCCAGATTGGCCTTATTACAGTCATGTAGATCAGGCTTTTGTAATGTATTGGAAGTTTAGACCGTTTGTCTAGTAAGTGCTGTAATAGTCGAAACCGACGTGCAGTTTTCTGTCTTTTCATTCTTGTGTGAGGATTCCAGGTTAAGCGTTTGTCCAAATGTAGTCTAAGGTAGCGGATCTGTTTGACAGGGGTAAGCGTAACATTATTAAATGAAACTGTAGGGCAGACGGTAGGTTTACGACGAAGCCTTCGTAACTTAAAATTTGAGGAAGATCCAGTCAAAACAACGGGCGGACAACGCATTGTTGCGCCTGCGTGACTAAATGAGGCCGTTCAGATCAGAGTACTGTTTGGTAGCACAATAATTTCTTTAGGCCATCACTCAACGAATCGAGTATTTCTATTTTTAATTATGGTATATATGCTATATTGAATAGTTGTATTTGTATTGATGTCAATATTTTTTTTTCCCATTAGTCCCCACTTATTATATATTCTACAACTTACCGTAGGCGATGGGAAGATGGCGATCTCAATTTTGCTCTTCTTACCATAGTCGTGCTCTAAGCTCTCCACGATCAGGGCGTTAAACCCGGACCCGGAACCTCCGCCGAAGGAATGGAAGAGGAAGAACCCCTGGAGTTTGTCACAGGCTTCCGCCTGCCTCCTGAGGGCGTCCATCAACTTCGGCACCATCTTCCGGCCCGTCGTGTAGTATCCTCTTGCGAAGTTGTTGGCAGCGTCTTCCGTTCCTGCCAGGAGCATGTTCGGCATGTAGAGCTGTTTGTGTTTACCGGTCCGGACAACATCTGAAAGGGAATAGCCGTGAAGAATAATTATGATACTGCCGAAACTACTTTAATAAGGTCTTAAAAAAGATTCTTAAAGATTATGCCTGGTATATATGGTTTATTATCAAGGTTTTACTATAATTAATAATAACATTAGTTTAAAAATGCTTATGTAATGATGTATCATCGATTTTTTTTTTTAAATTATTTATTTAATGTAATTTACAACTGTACAAAATAATACAATAGGTAAATATGTAGTACGTTTCATATACACATGAAAATCTTGGGAAGGAACCACCCATTGGTGGTACTTCAAAAATTAATTTAAATTAGAAGGTCCCGTGGCCATCTTTATTTCAGACGCCTCGGAGGATTATCAGGGATTGTTAAGGATGAAATATTAAGAATTAATGGGTCAGGATGGGTAAGGAGTTTGGAATGAAAAGACGCATTTTGGGTCAAATCTGCAACGAATGGGATGTTAAGGTCTTTGTAAATGAGTTTATTGGTGACGTAATAAGGAGCATCAAGGATTTTACGTAGGATTTTGGATTGTACGGATTGGGTGTGGGAGGAATTTGATGGTTTGGTGGAGCCCCAGAGCTCAATTCCATATGTCCAAATTGGTCTGATTGTTGTAGTGTATACTAATTTTTTGTAGTGAATGGGAAGTTTAGAGCGTTTGTCAAGTAAGTGTTGTAGCAATCGGAATCTACGAGCAGTTTTTTGTCGTTTCAGTCTTGTGTGTGGATTCCAAGTAAGTCTCTTGTCAAGATGGAGTCCTAAGTATCGAATCTGTTCAACAGGGATTTTATTATAAAAAATAAACAGAACTTTGGATTTCTAAAAAAAAAAAAAAAAGTTTTTTATAATTGCACTTGTATTTTATATACACAATTATATATAATTATATAATTTTATATACACAATGTATCTTGTTTTCTTTTAGCCCTGGAAAGTGCAGCGAAACGTTCGTTTACACTAAATACTTTTTGTACCTTTATTGACCACCACCCTTACTATCTTTCTACAATTCACTCTTATTTTGGTTTATAATTTTATCGTTACCTAAAATCTAGCGCTAGTTACAACTCTTCTTATGTCGTTATGATATTGTAGGAATTTTGCATAGGGAATTTGTCTGAAAAACTATAAATAGATTTATTTTATCAAATATCATGAAAAATACTATTCCTACGAAGATAAATGTTATGAACTATCTTATAGTACACTAAACTAGCTTTAATTTGAATGCTCATAGACATTTGTGCGTCAAATGGTTTTTGAGATATAGATGTCTCAAAATAAATTTACAGACTATTGATTTTTAAGTGCATTTATTATGAAACTTTTTTTTTTTTTGACTTTATTTAGTTTATTCACAACTGTAAAAGTATTTTTACAACCAGCGAATGAGATGTAGAGAGTGAAAAAAAAAATAATAAATTGAAATCTAAACCTCTCCATTAAAATTTAAATTTAAAAATAAATTTTTAGAGGTCCCTATTCCAGCTCCTTCGTGAACGTCGTCTCGTATCTGGTAAGTCTAGTGTTGATAGTCCTTGAATTAGAGGGTTAGTGTGTCGTGAAACCGTTTATATAATGAATTAATGGTTGTTTGTACGTAGGGAGTTCGTAAGTCTTTGTGTAGGTTCTTGTTACTGATGTAGGGAGGAGCGCTACTGATCAGTCTTAGTAATTTTGATTGAAATTGTTGCAGTTTCAGTAAGTTAGTTTTTTTGGAATATCAGTAAGTCCAAATAGGTCTGAGAAGGTAAGTATAAATCTTTAGTTTTTCTGAAACGGGTAATTTTGATCGTTTATTTAAAAGATGAAATAATAGTTTAAGTCGGAAATTCAGCTTTTGTTTTGTTATTTTTATGTGGGAGGTCCATAACATTGCTTTTTAAAAAAGATATATCTGCGAATTAAATAACATAAAAATCAGTGAAGACTAAAATGACTTTATTCTAACATATTTACAAGAACTACATGTTACTTTCACTGTTACAGAGTGTCTCTCTTCTTCTATCTTCTTACTTAGCTATCTAGTCTAGGAAATATATACGAACACTTGAGAAGAGGGGGTAGGAAGAATAGTGAAATAGAAGAAGGGGTTAGGACCAATCAAATAATTTAGGAAATTAGGCGGAGCCTAGAGAGCCTATGAAATTAGAAGTAAATATTTGGGAGGGGGAAAAAGGCGTGACTAGAAAGAGGGTGGCCAGACTTCCAAGAAATTGAGAGTAAGGTACCATGACCTAAGGACTCGTGAGAACTGACTTACATGTGTTAAACATAAAATAGTTAGACTGATGCAAGTCCATTGTTAGATGACAGCTTGTACCTGCCAAGTGTAAACCCTTGCTTTTTTACATTGGTATAGAATACTAAGGAAAGGTCACTTCCTCTATGGTCAGTGTCTGTCGAAATGTGCCAGATGTCTATAGTTTATACTATATAGTTTATAATAATAGCTGTTAAATAATATAGCGTTCGTTAACTTGCGGGAACTATTGAAAGTAAATAGTTCTATAAGGGCTCATATTTTAGTAAATTTACTCTACTTTAAATGGGTTCTGTTAGGTTTTGTTGTATTAATAGTTTTAATGATGATAATAAAAATTAATTTTTTTAATTCTAAGTTTGACCACTATTTGCGCTGCCACCATTAGGCGCTCGACCTT
>NW_027105689.1:5973-7320 GCF_000696795.3 Halyomorpha halys | reverse complement strand
AATATTTGATAAAGCCACTGCGACCTGCCATGGAAACAGATTGTACGTCACCTGTTGTGAATTTATGTATCCATCACCTGTTGTAATCGCGTGCTGGACGATCCGTCGAATTCTAAAGGCTTATTTCCACGCGATAGATTTTAATCGTGTAAGTAATATCACTATAGTGGGAAAGTTCGAGTGCTACGGTCAACTATCTACCTCCAATTTACTTCATACGGTTTAATCGTGTAAGTAATATCACTATAGTGGGAAAGTTCGAGTGCTAGTAACCTAACCTGTGAACCTAACCTCATTAATAGATGATCATTCGGGGAATGAATGATAAAAATTGATGATATAATTATGTAAGAAACAACTATTACCTAGATAAATAAAATACAGGAAATATATAAGTTTATATATGTATATTCTATACATATAGGGTTGGCCAATAAGTCCTTTCAGCGGTTTTTGTATTCATGTTTTGTTCTTAATACGTCAAATTTTTCTGATCCAATTAATCCAAACAGAGGATTGTTTATCCTATTTCTAATATAATAGTTATGTCTGTTGACACAAGTTAAGATTTGGTGATAGTACAAGAGCCCAAGAGGAGAAAAAAGGCAGTTACCTCACTCTAATTTTTGATTATTTTAATGAAAACTATGTATAATTATTAGTCAAAATTGATGAGTCTGACAAGTATAGGTTGGGAGAATAAAAAATGGCGGCTGTTTCAAAGCGATAAAAAAATAATTTTTCATTCGGGGCTCTATATCTCAAAACGTAGGATCAACACAAGAAAACCTAAGAGAACGTCATTTAAAGAAGAGCAAATTTGCTAAAATATGAGCCCTAATAGAGTTATTTACGTTGAATAGTTTTCGAGATATAGCTTTTTAAAAAGCAATATTTTATAAAAATGTTCTATGGGATGTTTTGTATATTTATAATCCTATATACTTTAGGAATAATAAATGAAAAAAAAACTTTTTATTATCTCACCAAAAACTAAGGCATTCTGTGAAGTTTGCACCTGAGTCAAATTTTTCAACAGAAATCTTTTATCAACATTTTTTAAGACAAATTAATTATTTTTTTTTTAAACAATCTTTAATTTCCACAACATATATTCACTTTACCTGAACTACTTTGTTTGTTATAACTTTTGTACCTTATACGAAAAAACATCAATAATATTTTTATACTGTTTAAAAACAAAATTGATGGGTTGTTTTAGAGATATCTTGTCATAACTATCTTTAAGTAGGATAGGGTATAGAATTTTTTCTGACTTCATTAATTCTTTCGAGATATTTCTAGAACGATGCATTCATTTATTATTTTTTAAAAATGAAATAAACC
>NW_027105689.1:5471-5923 GCF_000696795.3 Halyomorpha halys | reverse complement strand
TCATTAATAGATGATCATTCGGCGAATGAATGATAAAAATTGATGATATAATTATGTAAGAAACAACTATTACCTAGATAAATAAAATACAGGAATATATAAGTTTATATATATATATACATATATGTATATTCTATACATATAGGGTTGGCCAATAAGTCCTTTCGGCGGTTT
The DNA here is from genome assembly GCF_000696795.3 of Halyomorpha halys. Classification (NCBI taxonomy): domain Eukaryota; kingdom Metazoa; phylum Arthropoda; class Insecta; order Hemiptera; family Pentatomidae; genus Halyomorpha; species Halyomorpha halys. Next base: position 5,749 of record NW_027105689.1, on the reverse strand, counting down.
TTGTATTCATGTTTTATTCATAATACGTCATATTTTTCTGATGAATTAATCCAAACAAAGGATTGTTTACCATATTTGTAATATGAAAGCAGTTATGTCTGTTGACACTAGTTAAGATTTAGTGATAGTACAAGAGCCCAAGAGGAGAAAAAAGGCAGTTACCTCACTCCAATTTTTGATTATTTTAATGAAAACTAGGTATGATTACTAGTCCAAATTGATGAGTCTGCCAGGTATAGGTAGGGGCAATAAAAAATGGCGGTTGTTTCAAAACGTTA
>NW_027105689.1:0-1622 GCF_000696795.3 Halyomorpha halys | reverse complement strand
ACTGTTTTCCAAGCCGTGACTTTAATTATGTAACGGGCTTAACTTTTCTATGCTTTTCTTGGCGTTGAAAATTGTTTGTTAAGGTTTATTAACTTCCAAGTATCGTTATTCTGTGTTTTATAAAAGGTGTTTAGCGAATTGTTGTATTATAACGGTTGTTAACTATTCTATATTGATTCATTATTAGAATGATTAAGAAAAACAATTTTCATTTAAATTTGTATTAACTATCTTCCTTCACTCCAACCCCATACCACAACCCTCGAAGAATTTTGTCAAAAGTACAGGATTAAAATCAATGCCATCAAATTACCTTTACTCTTCGTCGTATACCTACCGACTGCCCCACAGTATCCTTTGATAATGTTGCTCTTACTATCGAACATATCCCCTACCTTGGACTACACTGTACAAGTGTCTAACTTGGAATGCTTATAGTACAAGATCCCAAGAGGAGAAAAAAGGCAGTTATCTCACCCCAATTTTTGATTACTTTAATGAAAACTAGGTATGATTACTAGTCCAAATTGATGAGTCTGCCAGGTATAGGTAGGGGCAATAAAAAATGGCGGTTGTTTCAAAACGTTAAAAATAATTAATTTTTTATTCCGAGCTCTACTTCTTTACTACCAACAACAATAGAAAATCTAAAGTAACATAATTAACAGGAGAGCATCATTTAAAGTACATATGTCTGCCAACACTCAAAATAAAGAAATTTTAACTTACTATAAAGTAGTTTATGACACTTATCTTCGAATGGATAGTAGAGTTAGAGTAGTTTTTATGCTATTCACATATGAAAATAAATTTGAAAAATGAAAATTTGTCCGAACAACTATAAATTAATTTATTTTAAGAAATTTCATGAAAACTACTATCCTACAAAAATAAATGTTATAAACCACTTTATAGCTCATTAAACTAGCTTTAATTTGAATGCTAATAGACATCTAGTTCCTGAGATAAAGATTTCTCAAAATAAATTAATTAACTACTGATATTTCAGTACGTTCCATACAACATTTTTATGAAATATTGCTTTTTAAAAAGCTATATCTCGAGAACTATTGAACGTAAATAGCTCTGTTAGAGCTTACATTTTAGCAAATTTACTCTACTTTCAATTATGCTCTTTTAGATTTTCTATAGTTGTTGGTAGTTGTGGAAATATAGTCCATCCGATTTTAAAAATTATTATTTTTAACTTTTTGAAACATCCGCCATTTTTTGTTTATGAGATGAGGACATCTCAAAACTTGTATTTCGATTGAAAAATCAAATTCTAAATTTTTTAATAGTCAATATACACTCCCTTATTTTATATTTTTCCTTTCTTTTTTTTATATCTTAGAAAATCTTTACTGGTTCATTACCAGTGACGCTGTGAGAGGGATGCGTTGGGATCTCAAAGATCTCTGCTCTACCCCTCACACGTGGGGGATAGAGTGGGCTCAGGGATCCTCAGGTCGATAGTGTAAATATTGTATATAAGCCTGTGAATGTGACTGGTTTGTTTGTTTGTTTGTTTGGTTTTTTTAGTGGCGCCAAACTTCATCGGTCATCAACGCCATTTATATTTTATTTAATTTTGCTAATATTCGTTAAATTTTATTTATTTT
>NW_027105688.1:3968-5078 GCF_000696795.3 Halyomorpha halys | reverse complement strand
ATCTTGTTTTTTCATTTAGCCCTGAGGAAGTCATGCAAAGTCGGGCGAAACGTTAGTTAACAATAAATAGTTTTATTTTACTATTCTGATACCTTTATTGACCGCCACCTGGACTATTTTCCTACAGTCTACTTCAATATATATATATATATATATATATATATATTAAACATCCAGTATTTGGACGGGCATTGTCGCGCAACACCTTTTTACAGCAGTCAGTGGGCGTTTGCTTCGAATTGAAGACTTTAGCTTCAATGAAGAAATGTTTTCTTCATTTGTGGCAGTAAAGAGTCGTCCGGCTCCTTCACCGTGCGTAACACTTGGGCGACCATTTTTGAATTTCTCGATCCATTCGTAGACTCTTTGTTGTGGTAAAACACTGTTCCCATTCTGTACTGAAAGTCTTCGATGAATTTTGACCTCTGACACGCCTTCCGACCAGAAACAACAGGTTAACAACTGCCTGCAGCAGACCGGGTATAAGACTTCGAGATGAGGTTGGATTTCCCAAGTTATAAGTTAGTACTCCTTTAACTCTCGGTAACTGACAGTGGAATTTTATGAACCGTTTTTGATATAGTCTTCTATTGATTCCATTTGTAGATTCCGATGCAATTGGCTATTTCTTACTAACCAATGGGCATCCATTTCGATTCTTAGAACTTTATTTTGAAATGATTGTAATTTTTTCCTTTTCGTATAGGATAATGGGGAGCGTTATATAGCGACTTTACAGCCGTGCATCAGCAGTGGCCTGAATTAGATTTAAATAAAGTAGTTCCTATGGTATCAACATTAATAAATTTGTGAAAATTATATTTTACAGATTTTCTTGATAAAAAGTATTTTTTCACAATTTATTAATCTACATCTGTATTTAGAATTCGATAACACTAGGGCTCCGTTTCATAATAAAGTACAAACTAATACTACTGTCTTTTAGTTTGTACTTGGTACAATACAGATCAGTAATTTTTTACTTTTCAATTCCTATAATAATTCCTATTCCTATAAAACCTACCGCAACAGCCGCAGGTAGGAGGTTGCTCTGGCCCGCTTAAGAATAGGTCATACTCTCCTCACGCACTCTCACCTGATCAGAAAACT
>NW_027105688.1:0-439 GCF_000696795.3 Halyomorpha halys | reverse complement strand
ATTTTTTTTTTTTTACTTTTATCATCCCATAGGCGTTGATGACCAGAGGGTTTTACGCCTTTAAGCAACAATCAACAACAACAATTCCTATAATATCACAAATGGTTGTTTCTATTAAGAAACGGAAAGTATCTGAGCTTGTTTATTGAACTTTTTATGCTTGTATTTATGAACTAATACTATTAGATTTCATTATGAAACAGGGCCCAGATTGTATTTTTTAGTAACTAAGTTCTAGTCCGCCTAAATATATACTTCCTTAAATTATTATTTATTTTATAAACGAAACAATTGTTTTGAAATGGTTTTTATTTTAATGCTCTGTCATTTCATACAATACTTGTATCTTGTTTTTTCATTTAGCCCTGAGGAAGTCATGCAAAGTCGGGCGAAACGTTAGTTAACAATAAATAGTTTTATTTTACTATTCTGATACCTT
>NW_027105687.1:0-2606 GCF_000696795.3 Halyomorpha halys | reverse complement strand
TATACAGTTGTAAATAACAATAAATAAATTATTAAAAAAAAAAAAATTTAATGTAATGACTAAGGAAAAATCGGCTTGCTTTAAAACTATTATTTATTAACTGTTTCTTTATATGTTAATATTGGCGTCGAACTTCTCAAGACCTAGTTGGACCTATTTTATTTTATTAATAAAAATATAAATTCGTAAGTTGAGTTGAATATAAGTCTTTATTCAATACATTGCAGTTTTCAATGGTAATAGTTCATAATTGTCTGTAATAGTTTATTTTGTATATCAATAGATACAACATAATTTAGTTGATGGTCTTTATATATAGTCATTAATGACATAACCTGAATTTATTAACATATCTAACTGATTAATATCAATTTACGTTTGAAACAATTACAGACAATTATGAACTATAAGCACAACTAAATTGATTCGTTTATTAAATAAAAAAGTATTTGTTTTGTTTTTTCGGTTGGCTCTTACAGAACTTGTAGATCTTTGGTCGTCCGAACCAGCCTTCTCCACGCCTGTTTTGGGCTACTGCTTTCCAGCTTGCTCCATACAGCTCATTCGTATCTTTGATGATTCTGTCCATCCATTTGGTTTTTGGGTTCTTACATGGTCTCTTGCCTACTATACTGGCATTCATGGCTGTGTTTAGACGTCCTGATGGATTGCTTCGAGCATATGTTCCGCTTATCTAAACCTTCTTGCCTTCATATCATGTGATACTGACCGACCAGCCTTTGGAAGCAGTTTCCTGTTGGTTCTTCAACTCCATGTTGATCCAGTCTGATCCCAGATCGCTCCTGTAATTTCATGGAGGACTTTCCGTTCAGATTTTGCTTTCCTGTTAGAGCCCAGGTTTCGCAGTATATCAGAGCTGCCTATATCATGGCATTGTACACTCTTAGTTTCAAATTTTTACAGATGCATTGATGTAGATATACGGACAATTTAAATAATTTATTTATTGATATTTACAACTGTATACATATATACACATCAAGTAAATTTGCTGTAAGTGATATTATGACATGATAAAAGCATGTGGAGAATCTAATCATTGTTTGTGTTTACTTTTGCATTCAGTAAGCCCACGTTGATGAAGCTTTAAGTCGTGTGAAACGCTGCCTCACATTATAGCTTAATTATTATTTGAGTTTTTTTTTTTGTTTACAGCACTCAGACCATCTTCCTTTTATAGGTACACTCGGTCAATCAATAATTTTTCAATAATATATTTTTCATTCGCACTAGCTGTATTGACGTAGATATTGAACGAAGAGATCAAAATACTTAATGTATGAGTAAGATCAATTAGGAAAATGGTCAGTGCTATTTTTTCAGTATCTGAGTCATTGTTTTCGTCAGATGGTTCCATCCTTCACGCAATAATTTAACCCTTTCTATGAAAAAGGTGGGCATAAAAATGTTTAAAATTACGGGCATACGTAACTTGGTATAAAAAATCGGCTCAAGCGTGTATCAAACACGACTTGACGGTCCATTGAAACCAATCCCGTAAATGTACAACTTGAACTCAGACAGCAGACCCAATCCACTTTTCCAGTCGTATCTCTTTCCTTATTTCCGTCTTAGTAAAAGAGATTCCACCCATTATTGTTACCTACCTCCTTTAAAATTATAAAAAAAAAACCTTTAAAATTAACAAACTCCTAATCCCATAAGCATTTCAATAAATATCAATAGATTTCGAATTTATCAATTGTAGAGAAACGATATAAAAACCCAATAATTGTTACAGATTTATGTAACCGCGTTACAGGCCGCAAAACAATCGTCACTTCAGCGTTTCCCAATGTCGGTAACCTCTTCAGGATGCAACACGTAACTTCTTCTTGAGAAAAGATGTTTCCGCCTTTTCAGAGCGCAGTGGGAAATAATATTAGGAACAAGTACGATTTTGGTGCTGGGAAAGAGGAAGCTCTAATTATCTACTCACATGTTAATAATTTATATTATATCATGTCTCTTAGATATAAACTGTGTGGTATAATCAATGAAGCTCATATAGTTATAAAACTTTTGTAATTTGATTTCAAAAAGATTTTTCTAAAATATCGAGAACTTAAACTAACATAATATTATTCAAATATAATTAAACTATTTAAGGAGCTTTGGGGCTCCACTAAACCATCAAATTCCAACCGAATCCAATCCTTACAGTCCAAAATCCTTATAAAAATCCTTAGTGCTCATTACTTTGTCACAAATCAAGTCATCCATCAGGACCTCAATGTTCCATATGTTGCCGATTTGGCCAGAACCAGATACCGTTCCTTCCATGATAAAATTCTCAACCACCCAAATCCACTTGTTTCTAATCTGGCTTCTCCTTCATTACCTAATAATACTCCTAGGCGTCTGAAAAGAATATGGCCTCGAGATCTTCTCCTCTAGAAATGTTATTTGAGTTCTATCAGTGGGTAGATTCTCCACATATTTGTATCATGTCACTATGTCACCTACAGCAAATGTACTTGTATATATGTGTATACAGTTGTAAATAACAATAAATAAATTATTAAAAAAAAAAAAATTTAATGTAATGACTAAGGAAAAATCGGCTTGCTTTAAAACTATTATTT
>NW_027105686.1:15641-22910 GCF_000696795.3 Halyomorpha halys | reverse complement strand
AAATCTCCCGCCATGTGTGACGTCATCAAAATGCTGGCTTCTGATTGGCTCCTCACGGAAGTGTCCCAGCTCGCCCGTATTCTCTCTACTGCCGATGGTGCTGCTATCTAGCGGTCACCGTCTGAACTAACAACCCTGCACTCTGGTGGCAAGTCGAGGAACTCCCTCCACAAAAAAATGTCCCAGCTCCCCCATATTCTCACTACTTACGAAATTATCTTAATTTTAAAACATTAATGGAAAACAATTTCTTAGCAACTAGTGAAATTATTAGATATGATGGGGAAGGTGTCCTTGACATGCGCACTGCGCGGCGTTGGTCTAAAAAAATTAGCAGTGAAGACACAACGTTTGAAGGAAGTAAAGGCCTTCGGGCGACCATTAATGGATATTGATGAAGTTCTGCAGGAAGCTATTGAGTCAAATCCACAAGTACTCGCGAACTTGCCGGAGACTGTGGTTTGTCGGAAGATGCTGTTAGTCGGTGAGAAAGAGCAGCAGACTGGTCCCTCACGTACTTACTCCTCACCAATCAGCTAAAAGGCTAGAAATTTGTGAAAATTTATTGGAAAACCTCTTAGGCATGAGATTTTACCGGAAGATTGTCACCTGTGATGAAAAGTGGGTTTACTGGGGAAATCCGAATACCCGTGAGCAATGGCTAGATCATGGCCGAACCGCTTTTCCGGTTGTTGCAAGAAAGAAATTATAAAAAAAAATTCTATGCTTTGCGTTTTTTGGAATTTTGAAGATGTTATTCATCATAAATTTGTTCCTGATTGATGTTCTGTGAATTCTGAACTCTACTGCAAACAACTGGAAAGATTGCACGGGGAGTTATCGCAGCTTTATCAACCACAAAGTTTTATTCCAACACAATAATATGCATGAATAATAACTCCAACACAACGTCCTCACTCTTCCCGTCGAAACAAAGAAAAATTTAAAGACCCTAAAGGGTTCGAACTCTTGCCTCATCCACCACCATATAGTCCGTTGAAATTGCGGTCCAAGAGTTCTTTGTCAGCAATACTAAAGAATGGTATCAGCGTGGGATGGAGCAATTGGCTAGCAGATGACTAATGACGATAGATAGCGATTGTATTAATTGCATTTTATATCAAAGAAATAATAATACAAATATTTTGTTGAAAACGATAACTTACAACTATATGTTGGTAACTATTGAACGTAAATGTCTCTATTATGGCTCATGTTTTAGCGAATTTACTCTACATTAAATGATGTTCTTTTAAGTTTTCTAGTGTTGTAAGTAGTTTTAAAGATATAGAACTCTAAATGAAAAATTAGTTTTGTACTATAAACTTTACACGAAAACACATTTCAGTCAGTCCTTAAACGCATTATACACGATATCAAAGAATTTTATGAATAAATAAAGGAAAAATAATGATTTCGGAAAAGCCGAGCCGCCTGTTCGCATCAAGGCAAAACTGGTGGTTCTTAAACTGTATTCAAGGCAGAAACAAAATTTATAAATGGAATATGGTCCGCGTGCGGTGAAATTAAACTCAAATAGTATCCACCATATAGTACGTTGAAATTACGGTCCAAGAGATCTTGGTCTACAATCCCAAAGAATGGTATCAGCGTGGGATGAAACAATTGGCTAGCAAATGACGGTGGATAACGATGGACTATTAGTCTATTGTATTATTTGAATTTTATATCAAAGAAATAATAATACAAATATTTTGTTGAAAACGGTAATATTTTTTATACACCCCTATGTTATCATTTAATTGTTTACTTTTTTGTTTTAATTGAATTGCTGATTTAATAAACAGTAAATTATATGTTATACGTTAAATTCATATCGGCGGATACGGGTTGCCTTGGATGATGACGGCACAAAAGATGCTTCTCAGAGATACGGTTATTTTACCCACAAAAGACACTGACGAATCAATTAACATAATGTGACACGACCCAATTAACCGTAAACCGCCGGAACTGGAGTATTCAGATCCTACGGGGGAGGAATATGTATCAGGAGCAGAGGCCTGAGGAAGACAACTTATAAGGAGCTTTATCAACTTAGCCTGTTTGTTAGGTCTCGATCCTCTTTGTGCCGCCTCATCGTTAATTAATTCGCATATAAACATCACAGGTTCGCTAAATACATAGAAACAGGTCAGCACCAGATGTGTCAAGTCCCTGTGTGTGTACAAAGAGGGAATAGTTACCGCCTAATGTAACCGGGAATAATACAATACGAACACAGCAATAATAACACGATACTATTATACAGGCGAGAGCAACATTACTAAACCAATATGAGTTATATTTCTAGAGTATTATTGAAAGCTTCAAGAGGAACATCGACAAATTCGAAAGGCTAAAGAAAAATTTAATAAGTTTGGTACCAACCGGAAAGATAGTGTATATGTGAATAAGAGCTCAAGAGGAGAATAAATAAATTCAACCATTTTTGATTACTTTAATGAAAACTTTATATTGTTAAGATTTAAAATTAATGACTGCTAACCACATTGAAAGAGAATAAAAATGGTGTCTGTTGTAGAAAGCATCTTGATTTTAAAACTAACTACAACACTAAAACAAATTAATTGGACATTACTTATAGAAGAGTAAATTTGCTAAAGTTTGAGCTCTAATATTGTCCCTCTATTTTTGTCAAATAGTTCTTGAGATATAAGTATAAGGTTTCGTCAAAAATCAGTATTTACAATTACTTTGGGAAATCTATATCTTAGAAACCCTTAAACATACAGAAGGGGTGCAGATAGCCGCGGGGAAAGGCTACTACCTCCAAGGACCCGAGTTTTCCTAAATTGGGTACCCTTAATTGGGTAAAAATCTGGTGGTAGAGCGTGATTGACTAAATCACCTCCTTGCACAACCGGTGGTCTAGTAACAGTACTCCCGAACAAAGTACTGAACCCCTAACCACTTCATGGGTTGTAGCAGTACAGATTTAAGTAATTTAATGTGCCGTACAGATGTCTATTAGCACTCAATACATGATATTAAAGAATAAACGATTTATTTCCTTGCTTTTCACAATAAAGCACTCACTAATTCACGTTTCTTTCTGTTTTTAGAGGGGTCGATAAAAAGAAAATAAATATATAAAAATAGGGTTCAGATATAAGAGTGTGATCTCGGAATCATCCGATACTACGAAGACACTAAAATGAGGTATTAGATAAACCTCTCACACAACGCACCAAATTTCCGACGATTCATTTTGTTTTGATGGGTCATTAATGACCCCACCAAAGGCGGGGTACTAACAAATAATTCAATATAGACTCATCAAAAGTCCCCCTCCACGGAAATCTTTAGTAAAAGGCGAAAGATTTATTCGCTTTGAAGGGAGACCAGAGTTACCCACCAATTTGTAAGAAGAGGGTATAGTTGAAGCGCCGGCGATCTTCCTGAGCGGGAGGTACCAGGCCTTCCAGGACACTCTCTGGTGAGATTGAGTTCTTTAAGAACTGCAGTCTCCATGCTATCACTTGTTTCCTAATCTTATTATTTACTATTTCTCAGATGAACCGGATTTTGACTCCTAGCTCAGTATTAGTTGATTAAGTATCGTATATAGTATAATCTGGTGCAGTCTATCTTGGCGCCACCTGCTGACCGCAACAAGCGTTATCAGGACTCATTTATACCAAGGCTGTGTCTGGAATTACCTCACAGTCAATAGCAGTCTACAAATACAAATACTACAAATATTAAATACAATACTAACTACAAATATTTTGTTTTTTTTAAGAACAAAAATAAAAAGATAAGAAATGTAATGAATTAAAAGAATTACAGAATGATTAGAAAATAACTTACAATATAGATACATAAATAATGTTGGAAGAAAATGAGTAATCTAAGTATTATAAGAAGATTAAGGCTGTATGGGAATAAGTAATATTAAAATTGTGACAGAGGAATAAACAAGAAAATAAATAAAAAATGCAATTGGTTCTAAGTCAAATAGGTGTTAAACATTAGTGACAGCATTCCAACCAACTTCCTGATATACACAAAAATATAAGAATTATTACTTAATCATGGTTAATACATATTAATTTATAAAATAAAAAATATATAGAATTTAAAAAATAATTAATAAAGTTATAAACAGCTTATCCTAACAAACATATTATCTTTAAATATTAAAATATTTAAAACAGGACTGGAATTACAAATAAAAAAAAATTGAAAAATTACGTCGTATTAAGACGTAATATCCAAGCAGTTGATCGCCCGGAAAAACTGTCTCCTATCCTTGTAAGTACCGATACTAGTACTGTAAATATCGTATAAAATGTATCGATACCACATTATGAAACTTTTTAGGCTTAAGTTGTGGAACTTTATAACGAACGAATAACTAAATAACTCCAATCCAATCATTTTTTAAATGACCATTTCCTACCCAGAATATTTACCCCAAGCGCATATTTTACCTGGCAGGAGGATATCCTTTCCCTGAGTCTCTTAATTTCTCAAAACATTGCCTTGCTATAATGATTTCTAATGATTGACAATATATATTTTTAAAATAAGGAATTACTGATCTGTGAGGTCATGACAGACATAGCCTTGCTATAAATGAGTCCTAATAACGCTTGTTACGGTCAGCAGGTGGCGCCAGGATAGACTGCACCAGACTATATTATATACAATACTTCATCAACTAATACTGAGCTAGGAATCAAAATTCGGTTCATCCGAGAAATAGTAAATTATAAGATTAGGAAACAAGTGATAGAATGGAGACAGCCGTTCTTAAAGAACTCAATCTCACCGGAGAGTGTCCTGGAAGGCCTGGTACCTCCCGCTCAGGAAGATCGCCGGCGCTTCAACTATACCCTCTTCTTACAAATTAGTGGGTAACTCTGGTCTCCCTTCAAAGCGAATAAATCTTTCGCCTTTTACTAAAGATTTCCGTGGAGGGGGACTTTTGATGAGTCTATATTGAATTTTTTGTTAGTGCCCCGCCTTTGGTGGGGTCATTAATGACCCATCAATTCAAAATTTATCGCCGAAACATTAGGACGTTATGTGAGAGGTTTAACTAATACCTCATTATCGTGTCTTCTTAATATCGGATGATTCCGAGATCATTCTTATATCTAAACCATATTTTTTTTTTTTTTTCCGGCCCTTCTAGAAACAGAAAGAAACATGAATTAGGGAGTGCTTTATTGTGAAAAGAAAGGAAATAAATCGTGTTGTGTATTACCTTTTTCTACCTTTGGTATTTTAAGGTTACCTGTAATGTTTATTGTTATTTATGAAATATCCATTCTGAATGGTACTTTTTTTTTAAATCCGAAGGTGAGAATAAAAAACTCTGGTCTCCCTTCAAAGCGAATAAATCTTTCGCCTTTTACGTCAGGAGGACTTTTGATGAGTCTATATTGAATTTTTAATATAGGTGAGGCGAGAATTATGAGAAAAATACGCATTTTTCTATTGCTATAACAATTAGTATTTAGAGTTTCTTGTGGTGGAAATAATAATTATAAATTTTGTTGTGGAAGATTTCTGATTGATCATGTGTATTAATAAATGGAATATGGTCCGGGTGCGGTCAAATTGAACTCAAATAGTAATATACTGTATTACTATTCTACCCAGGCTTCTAAATTGGGTACCCTTAATTGGGTAAAAATCTGGCGCTAGAGCATGATTCTGACCAAATGCACAACCGTTGGTCTAGTACTCCCTAACAAAGTACTGAACCCCTGACTCCCTTCATGGGTTGTAGCGGTACAGATTTAAGTAATTTAATGTGCCGTACAGATGTCTATTAGCACTCAAATTAAAACTAGGTTAATGTATCATTCAGTAGTTTATTACGTTTATCATGGTAGGAGTAATAGTTTTCATAGGAACCAATTGCGTACATCAATCTCTCTCCTCGTTCCCCAAATTCCCCTGGGTTGATTCGCTACCCTACTAACATTATTCCCCCTGTCTACTCCCCTCCCTGTATTGGCGCCCCTCAAAACCAACTAGGTTACAGTCTCCCCACCTGCATATCATTTCATCCCTTGGAATTGGAGTAATAGAGTATATTTATTTTGGTTAAATTTTCTCTTTCTTTTACTATTATAATTCATATTAAGGATAATTATAACTATCAACATTAATTTTATTCCATATTATTCATAAATTAATTTTACTCAAAATCTAGTGCCTTATTTTTTTTTTTTTTCAAAACCCCTTCAAAATTTTAATGGCGTATTTATAAACAATGAACTTTCTCCTTTTTCTGTAGAACATCTACATTCTAAGGAGTCTTTTGGAGTGTATTATTTTTGTTGTCAGAATTTATAAAAGTGTATAATGTGTTGGGGCACACATTATTTCTGAATTTAACAAACTTAAATCTGATAAAAACTTAATCCTAATACTACGTGACCTTACGTAGTGTGTTGCCAACACACCGGTGGGGGGGGGGAGGTGTTAACGTGTAGAATAACGGATTCGTACCGGTACCGTACTGAAGTGAATCGCAAAATTTGATGTGTTGTCGCTTGATGAACTCCGGCACAGTAGGCAACTCCAACAATTGATGCAGCTCCGGTGGCCTCTTCCTCCTCTTGTTGCTGTGCGTACGATTTTCCTCAACATCGAATCCTGAAAAGTTTGAAGAAGGCGCTGGGTTCCATCTGATATGTGGGTAAACAATGGTGCCCCATATAGTAGTGTTGGTATATCTGGAGCTTCAATCACAATGAGAGAGCCGGAGAAGTGAGGAGATGGTTAAGACGACATGACTTTCGTCTGACTGTTCTCGCTTTATGCCCAAATATACGATAGAGTTGGAAGGTGAGCTGACCGTATTATTCACATGGAGAGTCTTCGGCAGTCTTGATCTCTTGTCCGCTGTGTGCGCGAACACAACACAATCCGTTTTGGCTGCATTGTCTGAGATGTTCAAGTAGCCCAGCTTTTGAACCATCTCAGAGTATACTGCTTCAGCCTGATGTAGAGCTGTCTCGGCGTTCAGCAGTATAAATTGAAAACAAGACTAGCGAAAGGAATGCTCCTTGAGGCACTCCGCAAGTCAGTGGGATAGATGTTGAGTGTTCTTCACGAACCCGCACAGCGACGGTCCTGCTGTTTAGAAATGAGGCGATCACACTGTAGAGTTGTTCCAGGCACTCTAGATCCACGAGCTTAACATTAAACATTAACTATGGTTCTATGTATTTTTGATTGAAAGGATTGGATACGTTTGATGTTCGACGGTTTAGCTGTTCCCCA
>NW_027105686.1:1519-12457 GCF_000696795.3 Halyomorpha halys | reverse complement strand
TACTTACAAGGATAGGAGAATTTTATATTTTTTTATTTTATAATATGCTGTCTCCATTCTATCACTTTTTTCTTCATCATATCGTATACTATATCTCAGAGGAGAAATAATTTGGTTCTTATTTCAGTATTATAGTTCAAGTATTGTAAATAGAATTATCTGCTGTCCACTAATGGCATTTATGACTCAGTTATAGGAGCAACAAGTTATGTTCAAAATGACCTGAATGATGATTTTTATCGAAAAAAAAAGAAAAGATTTTTTGTTTGAAACAATCCTTAAACTAAGGTACAGTATAAATTAATATAAACTTAACATGAATACGCATCTCTGGTGGTCCTAAAACTCAAACTCCTACTTATCAGCTATTAAATTTAATAAAATAAGGAATCAGGATGTTTTATTTTTTCCAAAAACAAATTTGATAAAGTAATGAAGAAAGTATTTCGCCTATAACTACAATACATTCTATTGAAGAATATATTGTATTAGAAATTAAATTTCGTAATCCAATCTTTTTTCCTAAGCCAGGGAGAGGGGTAGCTTTGAACATTTTGCTCCTGATGGGAAATAAACGTTTATATCTTTCTAGTACTTTATCTGTTTTGTTTATAATTTTATCTACTTTGTGCTAACCTTTTGCTGTTATTGCCGCTTGGTTACTCCCACTTTTAACCCCCCTCCCCTATGCTCAATTTAGTTTTGCTCTGGTCTCCTCACAATCTGAGCATTACTCTAAATGTGACAATTTTTCTCATTTTAGGATTTTGCTCATCTGGACAAATCCTGCATTTCTTATTTTAAATTATGAGCCTAGGCAATAAGATCTTAAATCATTTACGAAATATGGATTCTTCAGCCCCTGATCGAAGAGCTACAATTTACAATTTTAATTTCAAATTGCATTGAAATGAACCCTAAAGACTTTTGCCATCGTCACACCCAATTATATATTTTTTAAAAATTACAAATCGTCTACTATGAGATAAATACTCATAGGCACCTCTTGGAGGACTAAAAAGTAGAACAATCCTGCCAGGTAAAATGTTGCTTAAGACTGAGGTATAGTACTCCATTTAAATCAAAGTAACAGAAACGCAGTAATTAACAGTTTATTTTAGAAGTCACTAACCGTCAAAATATGTTCCATATCATACATACACAAGGGCCTTCATAGAACTATCTGGTTTAAATACGACGATGTGGTGGCATGATTAACGTCTTCAGCGGCAATACTTGACGTTTGCAAAGAGATAGTTTGAAATGGGTTTGCCACTGTCGAAATTATTATCAACATTTTTATTTCTTTAGTATATTTCTTTAAAATCTATTTTTAATTATAATTCATTTAAAGTTTCATTATTTTACATTTGTTTTAGTGGCAAACCCATTTGAAACCTCTCGCCATATGATCAATTACAATTAATTAATTATGAAGAACTTGTGTTGTTATCTAAAAAAACTGTAAATTATAAATGTTTTGTTATATGTGTAAGTGTAAATATTGTTGTGTTGACAAATAAAGAACGTAACTAAAGAGTCATCTTTATCGTTACACAGGAACACGCACTAAAACGTTATAAAGGGAATATAATTAAACCTCCTACACGGAGTAACCGCCTAAGTGTAGATTGATAGATCATTGATAATCCCACCACAGGCGAGGTATAAACAAAAAATTCATTACTAGACTCATGAATAACATACAAATATATAAGAGCGTTCGCGGGAACATCCATTTCAAAGGCTTTAATTAAGTGCTAATAGACATCATTACGTTGAATAGTTATGGAGATATAGATATAAAATATATAGAAGATCTATTTATTTTGGTTGAATTTCCTATTTCTTTTACTATTACAGTTCATATTAAGGTTAATTATGATTTTCTACATTAATTTTATCCCATATTTTTCGTAAATTAATTTTACTCAAAATCTAGTGCCTTATTAGTTATCTCAGTACATATAACCTTTTAGTTTTTGTTAAGCTTGTATCAATAGGGGCCCGATATAAGAGTGTTCCCGGAATCATCCGATTCTAAGAAGACACTGAAATGAGGTATTAGTTATACCCCAAGCGCATATTTTACCTGGCAGGAGAAAATCCTTTCCCTGAGTCTCTTAATTTCTCAAAACATTGCCTTGCTATAAAAGATTTCTAATGATTGACAGTATATATTTTTAAAATTGTCTGCAGATACATGTTATATCGGCATAATTTTACACTAATAATGAGGAAGGAAACGTTTAACGTGAAATATAATAAGGAATTACTGATGTGTGAGGTCATGACAGACATAGCCTTGCTATAAATGAGTCCTGATAACGCTTGTTGCGGTCAGCAGGTGGCGCAGGGATAGACTGCACCAGATTATATTATATACGATACTTAATCGAATAATAGTGAGCTAGGAGTCAAAATTCGGTTCATCTGAGAAACAGTATTTAATAAGATTAGGAAAAAGAGATAGAATGGAGACAGTCGTTCTTAAAGAACTCAATCTCGCCAGAGAGTGTCCTTGAAGGCCTGGTACCTCCCGCTCAGGAAGATCGCCGGCGCTTCAACTATACCCTCTTCTTACAAATTGGTTGGTAACTCTGGTCTCCCTTCAAAGCGAATAAATCTTTCGCCTTTTACTAAAGATTTCCGTGGAGGGGGACTTTTGATGAGTCTATATTGAATTTTTTGTTAGTACCCCGCCTTTGGTGGGGTCATTAATGACCTATCAATACTAAAATTATCGCCAAAACATTAGGACGTTGTGTGAGAGGTATAACTAATACCTCATTTTAGTATCTTCTTAGTATCGGGTGATTCCGAGAACACTCTTATAACTAAACTATATTGATACGAGCTTAGCAAAAACTAGAAGGTTATATGAACTGAGATAACTAATAAAGCACTAGATTTGATTAAAATTTTATTTTTCATACACTCCTTAAATATCTTCTTCGGCCGCAGTTATTATACATATGATCTTTACCAATTTAAATCAAATAACAATATTATTAATAAATTATCACAGCTTAATAAAATTTTAGAACCATATCATTTAAAAAAAAACTTTATGCCGGCAATTTTGCCCATTTTATTAATTTCAGTTCACAAATTACCCTATGAGACAGTAAAAATTAGGGAATCATATCATTTTGCTAATAAGACATTCTTAGATTATTTCTAATTACCTAATTTGTCAATTCTGCACATAAAGAAAAAAATGAAAACATTTTATCACAGTCAAACTTCTTTATTATAATTTATCACAACAATATTTGTATATAACCTTTCCGATACACAGATCTGGTATTTAGTTTATTTATTTCAACTATATTTTGGTTAAATTTCCTATTTCTTTTACTAGTTCTACTTTTTAAATTCGGAGGTGAGGAAAGAAAAAGCAGTACCATTCAGAATGGATATTTCATAAATAACAATAAACATTACAGGTAACCTTAAAATACCAAAGGTAATATACGACACGATTTATTTCCTTTCTTTTCACAATAAAGCACTCACTAATTCATGTTTCTTTCTGTTTTTAGAGGGGCCGGGAAAAAAAAAATATGGTTTAGATATAAGAGTGTTCTCGGAATCATCCGATACTAATAAGACACTGAAATGAGGTATTAGATAAACCTCTCACATAACGTCCTTCCTTCATCACTTGTTTCCTAATTTATAATTTACTATTTCTCAGATAAACCGATTTTTGACTCCTAGCTCAGTATTAGTTGATGAAGTATCGTATATACTATAATCTGGTGCAGTCTATCCTGGCGCCACCTGCTGACCGAAACAAGCGTTATCAGGACTCATTTATTGCAAGGCTATGTCTGTCATGACCTCGCAGATTAGAAATTCCTTATTATATTTCTCGTTAAACGTTTCCTTCCTCATTATTAGTGTAAAATTAAGCCGATATAACATGTATCTGCAGACAATTTTAAAAATATATATTGTCAATCATTAGAATTCTTTTATAGCAAGGCAATGTTTTGAGAAGTTAAGAGACTCAGGGAAAGGATTTCCTCCTGCCAGGTAAAATATGCGCTTGGGGTAAATATTCTGGGTTGGAAATGGTGATTTAAAAAATGATTGGATTGGAGTTATTTAGTTATTCGTTCGTTATAAAGTTCCACAACTTCAAAAGCCTAAAAAGTTTCATAATGTGGTATCGATACATTTTATACGATATTTACAGTACTAGTATCGGTACTTACAAGGATAGGAGACAGTTTTTCCGGGCGATCAACTGCTTGGATATTACGTCTTTTTCAATTTTTTTGTAATTCCAGCCCTGTTATAAATATTTTAATATTTTATAGGTAATATGTTTGTTAGGGTAAGCTGTTTTCAACTTTATTAATTATTTTATTATTTTTATATTAGATTAAGTAATAATGCTTATATTTTTGAATTGCTAATCATTCTGTAATTCCTTTAATTCATTATATTTCTTATCTTTTTATTTTTGTTCTTAAAATAAAAAAAAATATTTGTAGTTAGTATTGTATTTAATATTTGTAGTATTTGGATTTGTGGACTGCTATTGACTGTGAGGTAATTCCAGACATAGCCTTGCTATAAATGAGTCCTGATAACGCTTGTTGCGGTCAGCAGGTGGCGCCAGGATAGACTGGACCAGATTATAGTATATACGATACTTAATCAACTAATACTGAGCTAGGAGTCAAAATCCGGTTCATCTGAGAAACATTAAATAATAAGATTAGGAAAAAAGAGATAGAATGGAGGCTGCAGTTCTTCAAGAACTCCATCTCACCGGAGGGTGTCCTCAAAGGACTGGTACCTCCCACTGAGGAAGATCGCCGGCGCTTCAACTATACCCTCTTCTTTCAATGTGGTTGGTAACTCTGGTCTCCCTTCAAAGCGAATAAATCTTTCGCCTTTTACTAAAGATTTCCGTGGAGGGGGACTTTTGATGAGTCTATATTGAATTTTTTGTTAGTACCCCGCCTTTGGTGGGGTCATTAATGACCTATCATTTTAAAGATTATTGGGTTGTGAGAGAGGTTTATCTAATACCTCATATTAGTGTCTTCTTAGTATCGGATAATTTCAAGAACACACTCTTTTATCTGAATCCTATTATTTTTTTTTTTTCGATCTCTTTAAAGACAAAAAGAAAGATGAATTAGTGAGTGCTTTATTGTGAAAAGAAAGGAAATCGTTCATTCTTTAATATCATGTATCATGAGTTTAAGGACTGATTGAAATGCGTTTTCGTGTAAAGTTTATTGTACATAAATAATTTTGCATTTAGAGTTCTGTATCTTTAAAACTACTAACAACACTAGAAAACGTAAGAGAACATCATTTAATGTAGATTAAATTCGCTAAAACATGAGCTATAGTAGAGACATTTACGTCCAATAGTTACCAATATATAGTTTTTTAAAAAGCAACATTACATAAAAAATGCACTGAAAAATCAGTAGTTAGTTTATTTTATATCTACATCTCCATTACTATTCGACGTCTATTAGCACTTAAATTAAAGCCTTTGAAATGGATGATTCCGAGAACGCTCTTATATCTGTATGTTATTCATGAGTCTAGTAATGAATTTTTTGTTTATACCTCGCCTTTGGTGGGATTATCAATGATCTATCAATAACAAAAGCTTTTTGTATTGCATTTCATTTCATATATAATGCACTAAAAAATCAGAATTCAGTGAATTTATTTTGAGAAAACTATAAAATAAATATAATATAATAAAATATACATAAAAATGTTGTATGGAACGTACTGAAATATCAGCAGTAGATAGTTAATTTATTTTGAGAAATCTATAGTCTCAGGAACTATGTGATGTACATATGTCTAATAACACTCAAATTAAAGCTAGTTTTATGAGCTATAAAGTAGTTTATGACATTTATTTTCGTAGTAGTAGTTTTCATGAAATTTGGTCAAATAAATTGATTTATATGTGGAGAAGATGGTTGGGGGTGCGGTCAATGAAAAACACAAATAAGTATGATTAACTTATTTTAATGTGCCATTGTGTACTTTTATTAGTTTACTGGATTTTCTCATATTGATTTCACGTTATAATTCCTTTTTTTTCTTTATATTTTCTTCAATTAAGGTTCTTATTTCGGTTTGTTTTTTCAGGCCAGATGAAGGCCTGAGGCCAGGTCGAAACCTCGCCACATATAAATAAGTTTTGTTAGTCTGTGTATCTTTGCAGACAGCACTTCCGACCAACTTCTCGAGTAAATTTTAATAGTTAAGTTAGATAAATCATCAAGAGATCTGTAAAATATATTTTTTTTAACAATTTTGGAATTTTTACTAATTTAAATATTTAAAAAAATAATTATATAATATAATCCAAGACGTTCTATTTGAATACTTACATATAAATGATTCAGGTTTTTAAAACTAGTAATAATACCTGAGATTCTCCTTTTCAGATCTCCACGTGTGGTATCGAGGGACCAGAATGACGTCACAGTGACGCACAACACCGCGGTATAATGTAAGATAGAGCGGATGCTATGAAATCACTTCCGCTGCCGCAGCAATTTCCCGAGAGCTCGAGCTAAGCCGCGTATTCCGGTCGCGATTCCACTCACGCCGGGAGGGGGGGCTCGCTGGGGATTTGCCGCAGTCTGTCAACATAAGTCTTAGCTCGTGTCCTCTGCAATATATACCGTAAGGTACCTGGGTAGCTCCTCTAGTTTCATAACAAAGAGGGAATATCATTCAATTACTTTCCTTGGATTATGTCAGCTTAGGAGGCAGCCATGAACACATAACCCTGGAGTTGTTCCAAATTAGATAACAAGTGAGATTCCAAGAAAACCTATTTACTCTCCTAGAGAAAATGGAAATTCCGGAAGAGATAGACTACATTTCTTCCAGATCTCGTAAGACTTAATTGAAAACCTAAGTCTTATTTATCCTGTAGGCACTAGATTTGAATTATTTGAAGAGCTGCGGTCCCAGAGCCCAGCCCGGCCAACCATTTATTTTATTTTAATATTTATTTAATATATTATTGTGACTATAATGTATATTGTTACGTATACTTTTAGCATTTATTTATTTTTTCTAGTTGGCTCTAGAGATCTCCTATCATACAAGAGCCAGGAAAAAAAAGGCAGTTATCTCACCCCAATTTTTTATTAATTTAATGAAAACTATGTATAATTACAAGTCAAAACTGATGAGACTGCCAACTATAGGTAGGGGGAATAAAAAATGGTGGTTTCAAAACGTTAAAAATAATTATATATAAGAAGATGGTCAGGGTTGCGGTCAGAAGTGAAACAAAAATAGTTTACAACTATTTATTTTCCAACGTTTCGCCCCACTTTTCAGGGCTTCATCAGGGCTAAAAAGATACAAAATGAAACTATGATAAGATACAATGATAGGAATAAAAATAAAAAGATACAATAAGAAGATGGTTGGGGGTGCGGTCAAAGAGAAACACCAGTAATTTGGATTAACCTATTTTATTGTGCCAACGTTTCGGCTAGAGTTTCTAGCCTTCTTCAGGGCTTAAAACAGAACAAGGTAACAACCACAGTAAGTATAGAAAATAAAAAAAGTAAGTAGAAGCAGAATACCATAAAATGAATAATTTTACAAAATAGAATTGATAAAATGAAGCGTTGAGGGAAGCGGGAAATAAAATGTATACATAGGTAATTGAAAAAGTGGGTAAAATAACGTAATTAAGGAAATGAAGTAAAAATGAAGTTATATAATGCAAAGAAGTATGAACATATTAGTTATTATAGATTTAAAAATTGAAATATGGAAAGAAAAAGAAAATTGAGAGGAAGAAAATATATATAACAATAATAATGGACATAGGGGCAATATATAAGTAAAGTATACCATAAGAATGAATAGAAAAAAATATATATATATTTTTGAAAACACCAATATCAGTATAGTGAACATAACATCTAACGTGGATGAGGAAAATGGTTAAAAGTGGAGTAAAGAAGGTGTGGTAAAATAAAGAAAGAGGAAAGAAAAAAAAAGAATAAAACGAACCTGTTAGCATGAAAATAAAACGCCTAATGGATACTGCGCCAAAGACGGCCAAACTCTGAATTAAAAAAGCCGTTACAAGAATGAATAATTGTTTTTTAAGAGGAAACGTTACAAGAGGGTATAAATAAAAAATAAAAAGTAGAAAATATTTAGAGAAAGAAAGCGTGTGAGAGGGTGACGAAAAATGGTTATTGGAAGAGTTAAAAATATATACGAACCAACGAATTACCGAATAACGAAGTACCGGAAGATGACAGTCTTATGGGTATTTAACAACAGTTAAAAAGAGGAAACGTATATAAGAGGGAGACGACAAATGTGTAAGAAAAATTTTAAAAGTGAAATAATAGGTTAAAAAGTGAGCGGAAAAAATAAAATGAATTTTAAAAATAAATAATAATAATAAAATAAAAAAAATAGAAATGTGAAAATTACTTTTTTAATAAATTAACTATTTATGAATAGGTAATTGATAAGTTGTTCTTGTCGGTTTTTAAATTGACGGAAGAAGGTTCTAATGGGATATAGAGGCTTTCAGAGATGAGTCTTTTGTCATGGTTATGAACTGTAGCAAGCATAGACGTTTTGTCGAAATCGAAGGAATGATTTAATGAAAGAGAATGTTCCGAACGTTTAGAGGCAGAATGTTTATGTGAGGAAATAGAATATTTGTGTTGTTTGATACGGTCTTTTAGGAGAGTTTTGGTTTCGTCTATGTAAGCAGAATTACAATTAAGGGTGGAGGTGTGCTTGGTGGGTGTGTGGGTGAAGGTGGTGGTATACTTACTGTGGTTGTTATCTTGTTCTGTTTTTAGCTCTGAAGGAGGCTAGAAAATCTAGTCAAAACATTGGCACAATAAAATATGTTAATCCAACTTATTGGTGTTTCTCTTTGACCGCACCCCCAACTATCTTCTCCTCGTACGTCATCCACGGTCAACTTTCTCTCATAATTATGAATCCTAATACACGGGGCCATCGTAGACTTGATAACAACCACGAACCTACTCGCCGCAGTACCAGACTATACCACCCGTCCAGACATCTGCAGCACCATACATCCGCATCGGACGTCATTCCTAATAGCTCTTCAACTTCTTCACACACCCTAGTCACCCCTTCTAGAATTTCAACATCTTATAGCATCCAGTATTCTTCTATTCAATCTTCTTGTATTACTTAGACTCTTAATATTTCCACTCCTGTTATGCCTAATTCGTCATTCTCATTTTTCAAAACTTCTTATCCTAATCTCAAATCTCATATAAACACCCTTTGTTCTCTACATAGACGCCTGGCCCATAATTTAGAACAACGTATTTTTTTACTCAAGTGTCGCTCAAACTCCCTTTTTCCCAAATCTATCAATAATTCCCTCAACCATATTTCTGTATCCAAACATCTTAATTCAAAGTTATTTTCTGTTTCTTTTAAATTCCAAAAACCCCTCATTAACTTAAAAATTTGAGAAATTATTGAAAAAATCCACCACCTCAACCATAAAATTTCATCTCTGACCCATATGCTTAAAACCAATATGAATGACATACACTTCAATAATCTTTTCACCACTATCTTCACCATTTATACTACTACCCGTTTACAGAAAAAACAACTTCTATTCTCAAAATTTAATAACATTTATAACATATCGCTAGCTTCTAAAATGTATCCTAAAGGTGACGACAAATGGGTCCACAAGATTTCATCAACAGACATTCCACCCAACGTTCGCAATATTCTTAGCTTAGGTCCAAATTTTTCTAGCCCCAACTCTTCATTAAAGACCATCCCAGACCTTATAACCGATCTAGAATATATTCATAATGACCCTCTTATTCACCATTCTAATGACAAGAAAGAGTTATCCCGTACTTCTATTTGCAACATTATTTTCAATCATCTCCTACATCCTCATTCGGATACCTGTAATTTTTTTTCCCAAGAAACCCAGAGAACACCATATCCACTGACTGGTACACCAAACCTACCTACTCAGGCAGACTTCTAAATTACCACTCCCAACATCCGTACCATCAAAGAATTAACGTAGCCAAAAAGGAGGTGTGCTTGGTGGGTGTGTGGGTAAAGGTGGTTGTATACTTACTGTGGTTGCTATCTTGTTCTGTTTTTAGCCCTGAAGAAGGCTAGAAACTCTACCCGAAACGTTGTCACAATAAAATATGTTAATCCAACTTATTGGTGTTTCTCTTTGACCGCACCCCCAACTATCTTCTCCTCGTACGTCATCCACGGTCAACTATTTCTCATAATTATAAATCTAGTTTAATGTACTATAAAGTAGTTTATGACCTTTACCATCCTAGAAATAGTAATTTTCATGATAATTGCTAAAATAAATTGATTTATAGTTTTTTTTTCTATGTAGAATTAGTAGTTTCTATAATATTTGACAACATAAACTTACAAAATGTTAATTTCTAGTTATTCGTATAAAATGTTGATTGGTTGTAAAACCATCGTATACTAGAACTACCATTCTCCTAGTAAACTAGATTTAATTTGATTACTAATAGACATCTGCGCGTCACATAGTTCCTGAGATATAGATTTCTCAAAATACATTAACTAACTACTGATATTTCAGTACATTTTTATGAAATGTTGCTTTGTAAAAGGCTATATCTCGATAACTATTTGATAAATAAATAGCTCTATTAGGGCAATAATGTTCTTTTAGGTTTTCTAGTGTTGGTAGTTTTTAAGATGAAGAGCCCCGTATGATGTTCACTTCATTTTTATGATATTCACATATGAATATAAATTTGGCAAATGAAAATTTGTCTGAACAACTATAAATCAATTTATAATTATGAGAGATAGTTGACCGTGGATGATAAATGATTTTACACATTTGTCGTCCCCCACCTATTT
>NW_027105686.1:0-327 GCF_000696795.3 Halyomorpha halys | reverse complement strand
AGATATAAAATAAACTAACTACTGATTTTTCAGTGCATTTTTTATGTAATGTTGTTTTTTAAAAAGCTATATGTTGGAAACTATTGGACGTAAATGTCTCTACTATAGCTCATGTTTTAGCGAATTTAATCTACATTAAATGATGTTCTCTTAAGTTTTCTAGTGTTGGCTCTGTGCCAACAGGCTCGTATAATTAGTTATACCTCTCACACAACGTCCTAATGTTCTGGCAATAATTTTTGTATTGATAGGTCATTAATGACCCCACCAAAGGCGGGGTACTAACAAAAAATTCAATATAGACTCATCAAAAGTCCCCCTCCACGG
>NW_027105685.1:4776-5577 GCF_000696795.3 Halyomorpha halys | reverse complement strand
TGACACTCCCACCTTGGTTAGTACATGGCGACAACTCAGGTAGCCGAGACGACTAGGCCCACTTGCCGGACTTGCCTTCCCCCCCCCCCACCAAATACCAGACCAAAGGTTGTGTGCAAGGAGATGATTTGGTCAGAACCACACTCGACCGCCAAATGTTTACCCAATTAAGAGTTCCCAATTTATGAGGCTGGGTGGACCCCAGGAGAGCCCCAGAACCCATAGGCTTGATTCATGGCTATAGTGTAACTGAAAACAATTTTCTGCCCAGCCGGATTCGAATCGTTCCTTACCATAGTGCCACAGTGCTTCTAGTAATTTTAAATATCATATAATAATCATAATATCGTTTTTTATTAAAATCATCTCTTATTTCCAACTAATTTAAATTTGATAAAAAAAAAAATTCTCATTCTTGTAATTAAATAGTTAGTATAACACCATTTAATGCAAATGCCATCTCTATCTCTTGTCGGGGGGTGAACGAATAAATATTTTTGTTTATTCGTGCCGACGTTTCGACCTGAATTTCAGGTCTTCATCAGGGAGTTCTGGCTAAAATTATTTTTAACTCATTAAAACTCCTTCCATAACTCCCTGATGAAGACCTGAAACTCAGGTCCAAAGGTCTGCACGAATAAATATTTTTTCGTTTATTTGCTTACCACAGCCCCCGACCATCTTCTCCATTTAAAATAATTATCTACTATATCCTTGGGTCCTTGGTGTTAGTTAGTAGGACAATGAGGTACTCACTCCCTATATTAAGAAAAATTGAAATAAAATAAGTAAGTGATCAAG
>NW_027105685.1:3257-4712 GCF_000696795.3 Halyomorpha halys | reverse complement strand
CCCCACCAAATACCAGACCAAAGGTTGTGTGCAAGGAGATGATTTGGTCAGAACCACACTCGACCGCCAAATTTTTACCCAATTAAGAGTTCCCAATTTATGAGGCTGGGTGGACCCCAGGAGAGCCCCAGAACCCATAGGCTTGATTCATGGCTACAGTGTAACTGAAAACAATTTTCTGCCCAGCCGGAATCGAATCGTGCGTTACCACAGTGCCACCGCGCTTCTAGTGATTTTAAATATCATATAATAATCTTAATATCGTTTTTTATTAAAATCATCTCTTATTTCTAACTAATTTAAATTTGATAAAAAAATATCTCATTCTTGTAATTAAATAGTTAGTATAACACCATTTAATGCAAATGCCATCTCTATCTCTTGTCGGGGGGTGAACGAATAAATATTTTTGTTTATTCGTGCCGACGTTTCGACCTGAATTTCAGGTCTTCATCAGGGAGTTCTGGCTAAAATTATTTTTAACTCATTAAAACTCCTTCCATAACTCCCTGATGAAGACCTGAAACTCAGGTCCAAAGGTCTGCACGAATAAATATTTTTTCGTTTATTTGCTTACCACAGCCCCCGACCATCTTCTCCATTTAAAATAATTATCTACTATATCCTTGGGTCCTTGGTGTTAGTTAGTAGGACAATGAGGTACTCACTCCCTATATTAAGAAAAATTGAAATAAAATAAGTAAGTGATCAAGTCTCAGTGATCAAATTCTAACAACTGTTACAACACTAGAAAAAAATGTTTATTGAAAATTTTAGATTTTTGGAGCGTGTCCCTTTTGAGATTTATCAATTCTAACCATTTCCTAAAATTTGAACCTAATAAGAATTTAAAAAAAATAAGTATAAAACTTATAAGATATCAGTAATAACATCTATCTATTCATCATATCTTGGTTTTATATGTAACATTTTTAATTTTAAAATTGTAGGTTTTTATTTTTAGAACGTTAATATATACCTTTTTTTTCTTTTCTTTTTTTTTTTTGTGTAATATTAAGAGGTATTGGCTGGCGAACAAACAAAACTTGAAGATAAAAATTTAAATAACTTCATGAATTTTACGACGCTGATTAATTTAGAGTTGACTAAAACATCAGTTTTATTTTTTTATTAAGTAATCGGATGTCTATCAATATCAGACCACCATTAAAATAATTTTTACTTACTAATAAATTCACTTCTGCTTTTTTTTTTTTTTTTTTTTAATTTAACTTAATCAAACTAAGAATGAGATAGCTCCTAGAAGTGACAACGTTATCACTTTTCAATTTTAAACTCCATGAATAGCGTTTTACTCCCTTCCATGATATCTGAGTTGCTCGATCCAGTATCTCCTTCCTGCCAGTTGTGTCCACGATTCCTCTAGTACTTTTTGAAAATTCATCAGTTGTCGAAGAATGCGGTTGGATAGTGATGTTGCAATATTAGGTATAG
>NW_027105685.1:0-2025 GCF_000696795.3 Halyomorpha halys | reverse complement strand
CATTTTGTTGATAATTTCCTCAATAGCATTTTCCATGCCTAACTCTGCTTCATCAACTTTTCAGAATAAATTGCGATCACTAACATATTGGTTACTATTGGATTTTAGGTATAAAAAAATAAATTTTCGGAATGCGGTATACTAGTTTGTAGTTATAAAAACTACTAGGATATTATCTCTTTAAAAAATATATTAGATTCGCTACATTGGACTCCATCTTAACAAGAGACATACTAGAAATCCCCATACTAGACCGAAACGAAAAGAAACTGCTCGTAGATATCGATTACTACATCACCTACTTTAAAAACCCTCCAAACTTCTCGTTTACTAAAAAAAACTAAAAAACTATTATATACTATGATAAACACACCAATTTGGACATGCCGAATTCTGTGGAGCTCTGTGACTCCACCAAACCATCAATTCCTCCCGTATCCAATCCCTACAATCCAAAATCCTTGATGCTCCTTATCACATCACAAATAAACTCATCCATAAAGACATCCCTTTCATTGTAGATTTAGCCCGGAATACCTCCTTTCATTCTAAACTCCTTACCCATCCTAACCCATTAGTACTTAATCTCTCATCTGTAACAATCTCTGATAATCATCCGAGGCGTCTGAAAAGAAGAAGGCCGTGGAACCTTCTAATTTACATCAATTAT
Source organism: Halyomorpha halys (assembly GCF_000696795.3). NCBI lineage: Eukaryota > Metazoa > Arthropoda > Insecta > Hemiptera > Pentatomidae > Halyomorpha > Halyomorpha halys. Next base: position 1,355 of record NW_027105685.1, on the reverse strand, counting down.
AGAAGTACCGCCATTGGGTTATTCCTTCCAAAGATTATCAAGTTTTCTGAAACATTCATCAAATTTACTTATTGTATTTTTTTGTACAATTGTAAGTTTCAATAAATAAAAATATATATTTGCTGACAGCAATACTTGTTGGTTCTTGAGGCTCATTAAGCGAATTCTTTTGGGGCTCCGACTCTATACCTGACTGTTAGACTTATCATAAAAAATGACATGTGATTCTGATCCATCATGATAATGATACTCTTTTAGAATTCTTGTTTGAAAACCTTATCTTTGGAATTTATATTGTGATTTCCTAAATGTAAACGTCGAATGTGATGTTACTTATCCTACTGTTGCCACTTACCTACGGTATTTAAAAAAATAAATTAAAATACTTCCATTTCATTTTCTCTTCTGTATTTCATGACAATATATTGATATTGATATTACCATTGGGTAATACTAATTGTTGAAAACAGTTCAAAGATTATGGTTTTAAGGATCAAATAAATAAATTTATATTTGACTATTCTCTCCTGGCAAATCCATCCTTAAATTGTTTTAAGCACTGAAGTGTAATTCCCTGCGTTATGTAACATAGCATTATGTAAAAATCCGCCCCACCCCGATATCCATTTCCACCGAGGGAACAGAAAAACAGCTATTTCTTTCGAGAACGGCAGTGCAAAAAAAAAAAAAAAATACATTTAACTTTCAAAAATCTCCTATCTATAATTTAATTCCTCAAATCTATGATAGATCATTTTTGTTATTATTAACTCGATATTTTTTCCAGACCTAACTACGAAAGGCACCATTAAGAACCCGTTGAAAATCTTTAAAAGCAATCCATTCCCTAATAATTCAATCAAGGTTGAGGCCCGCTAACAAGATATAAATATTGAAATATTTTCGCTCTAAAAAAAAATCTACTTTAGTAAAATTCGAAATAGGGTATTATTGTTTATTATTATGGTACTTTATTTTTAAAAAAATAAAACTTCTTTAAATGAAAATAGCTTCTGATCCCCAAAACTGTAGACAAGAGGTTGTTAAAACTGGGGCTACATTTTTTTTTTTTTTTTTTTTTTTTTTTTTTTTTTTGTTGTGCGGACGGTTGGCTTGCCTGCATTTTATTTTCTCCCCTGACAGGATTGGATTCGGTTCCGTTTCTTTTTTTTGTTTTGTTTTGATATCATATTATAGTATAGTTTATTTATTTTTTTACTTTTCTTATTTGAGTTGGACTGGACTATCTAAGACTAAGAAATTGATTATAACATATAAAATAAAAATAGTGCAGAACAGTAAAATGTAAGAAAAATAAATACTGCCATAGACACCTCTAACCCACCTGTCCCTCT
>NW_027105684.1:0-3434 GCF_000696795.3 Halyomorpha halys | reverse complement strand
ATTTTGCATTGAATAATAAAACGGCAAATTTACAATTAGTGAATTAATATAATAATGAGAATAAAACAAGATAATACAGAATATGATACAAATAATGATCCAATAATATTACTAAGTACTACTACTATACATTGCTATTACTAAGCCCACACATACATTGCTAATTCTAACTATAATATAATAAATATATTATGTGGAGTTAAGAAAAAATACCATCAGATATGATCATTTGGTGAATCAAAATCAATTATTGAAATACGAAGATTAGATTGGTGGTATTTACATTAGAGATAAACTATGCCCCCTCTCCTTTAATTACTGACTATACCTCATTAGACTCACTTTAATATATTTAAATAAGTATATTAAATTTTCAAGCATGGGATGGTAACAAATAGAAGACTGATGACTCAAATGCTTGGGCAACTGAAGTAAGCTCCATCACATAGCGATCTAATTGTCGTCCTTGATCAGATCCATTTCACGCTTATGAAGACAACATCGGGTTGAAATTAATTAATAATAGAAATAAAAATATATTACATCCTTATTTGATTCAGGTATATAATTTAAGCGAAGAGAATTATCATAAAAAAATTGTGATGTCAGATAATTTTAAATTTTACAAGGGGCTATTATTTAATGTTAGGTAACTAAATAGACATAAGGAAACTTTTAAAATATTATAATTTTATTGCTCTTAATAATAAGCCTTAGGGATGAATTTATAATTGAGGAGTTTTCTATCAAAAAAGTTAATATATCTACTTCAGAATAGAAAAAGTTTTTTGGACAGGTAAAATTTTAATTTCTCCCTCCCAGATAGGTGTTAAAAATCAACATTAACAAGTTAACTTATCTAACTTTTCAAAAGTGTATATATTAAAACTTAATGAAAAAAAAATCCTCAATTATACTACATTTATACAACTTATTCTTATTTAAAAATTTTTTTATAAACTTTCAAATGAATAATAACATTTCGAAAATTACTTTACTTTTGTTTTGCTGTATGTATGTTATTTCTTTAAGTTTAATATATTTTTCTGTCAATTGTTTTCAATAAAAACGTATCTATAAATATTATGAAGCACAAACAGTTTAAGATTATTTTAAAAAAACAATTATGCTGGGACACGATTATTGTTATAAATATGAAAGCTATTCTCATTAAATCTACAGCGTTTCTCTTTGAAACTGAAACAATAAGAACAAATAAATAATAACATTTTTACAACGAGGTTCCAATTAGCCTTACTGACAATATATTTTTGTGAAATATATATCTACTCAGTTTCGTAAGCATGTGTGGACCATATGAATTAAAGTCTGTGCAATATGTATTTTTGAAATAGTGATACAGATCCTAAACATTCCATAAAATAAAAAATCCTTTCAATGAAGATTGAAGACAAGGGATAAAAACCAACCATCCCTCTGTTATCAAAAGGGTCAAGTTTTTTACGGATGTCCTTTTGTCTGGCTGGGTGTACTATCAGAAAGTAGGGCACAATCTTTCCTGGCCAACTGCAGTGCAGAGGTTGCTATCTTTCGAGGATTACAGGACAGTTACAATTAGTCCGCAGTTTCCGATTGCTATAAAGATTTCCTATCTCTATCTACCTTCATCTGTAAACTTAACGCAAGAGCCATTCTAAGATCCAAAACTCTGGAAGAATAAAATAACAATAAATATGATTTAACCTTCCTCCATATCTAACTTTCATGAGATTTAATGACACAAGTGACATGTTTCTAAATGGAAATAATCAGGTATCTATCCTTTAATAAAAAACAATGAAAAATTTTAAAATATAACCTACAATGAATTTACAGAAAGGTTTATTTCTTACTTAATGGTCATAGTGACAATAAGAGCTGAGAGAGTGATTGAGGATAAGTATTCCTCATCAGTCGCAAGGATTTTTTTCCAAATCATCAAGTTGTTACTTTGTGCTGATTGATTGTGGATCAGAGTAGCTTTGTAGCCGAGGGTGGTGAGGGGTCACGTTAGCAACTTCAAAACAGCAGCGACTACGATTCGATTCCGGCCTAGGCAGATTGATTTTTATTTCGTGGAGCCCCACGGAATCCAAAAAAATAGTGGTAAAAAATAATAATAAAAAAATAGTCGTGGCTAAGATACGTTTTTCGATACCAGATCAAATTATTATTTTTTTTTACTTTCCCTGTATTTGATTTTGTGCCTCTTAGCAATTCAACTCCTTTCATTTGTTTGTTTATTTGGGTTTTACGTTGTTACGTAACCATACAAGGGCAGGAAGGACGCATCATGCAATCTGCATTTACCAATTTACTCTACCTAGAGTGAGAAAGTCAAGTTTAATTCCTTGATGAAATAAATTTCATCCCACCCAGGCCAATTCTGAACTAATAGTAATAATAGCTGATTATATCATTACAAATTTGTGAAGCTCGTTTAATTTTGAAGAGATTTTGAAGTTGTGAGGTAAAAAAAAAAATGCTCCTTAAAAAATGTTTCTACAGTGAATTAATACTGGAAACAACGATATTAGTTTGTAGTGGTTTCTATTGAACGTCTAAAAATTTTACTTCGTATTTATTTTTTAAGGGGTAATAATCCGGTAATTGGAAAATAAAATAATACTCATTTACTTTTGTCGGTCGGTTTGGAGCTATACACCAGTTTGCTATTAATTACGTAATTTCGTATGGCTAAAGGACTAATGGAACTACATAATGCTGCATTTAGTTGATTGTAACTGTTATCTCAAAGCTATTCAAGATAGTATCAAGGATCAAATTAGAGGCTATTACTAGAGATTACTAAATATTTCTTGTTTTAGTATTGCAGTAGTAGTTTATTTTCCTATTACTATATTGTTATTATCACCTTCACTCCTTAAGAAAGAAAATACAAAGTAGAATTGTTGGCCAATGAATCCATTTTAAAGTTATAACAATGTTTTTTTCGTAGTAACCCACTTTATAAACAATTCAGGAGGGGATAATGTAGGTAAGAAATTCTATTCAGTATTTTCAGAAATTAATAATTTTTAATTGTTAGCTTTGCTTTGGCTGCTACAATCGCCTAGCGAAATTATTTTCCAACAAATTGGTAAGTCCATCTAATAAAATTTCAACTTAGATCCTGAAATTGGTGACAAACGTCAATATATACTCAGACGATCATATCTTCATAAACGATTTTTTCATTTTATTCTTTTAAAAAATTACATCCAATATGGTCAAATCAGATAACAGCATCTATCGGTTGATGACAAAATAACACATAAAAATGGTATACATAAGTGAAATGTAAATATTATAGTTTTGACTGTTTTGGAGGTATTCAATTTTTAAGCTAAATAAGAACAATATGAATTAGTCATACAACTAATAATTTAATTAGCAATTATTAAAATGAAAATAAAATAAGCTTGTTTAATTAA
>NW_027105683.1:0-1114 GCF_000696795.3 Halyomorpha halys | reverse complement strand
CATAAGAAGCACATATGTCTGCCAACACTCAAAATAAAGGAAATTTAGCTTACTATAAAGTAGTTTATGGCACTTATCTTCGTAGTGGTTGTAGTTTTTATGATAATCACATATGAATATAAATTTGGCAAATAAAAATTTGTCAGAACAACTATAAATCAATTTATATTTGCACATTTCATGAAAAATATTACTCCTACGAAGATAAACATCATAAACTACTTTATAGCTCATTAAACCAACTTTAATTTGAGTGCTAATAGACATCTGTACGTAAAATGGTTTTTGAGATATAGATTTTTCAAAATAAATTCACTAACTACTGATCTTCCAGTACGTCCCATTCAACATTTTTATGAAATGTTGCTTTTTAAAAAACTATATCTCGAGAACTATTTAACGTAAATAACTCTTTTAGGGCTCATATTTTAGCAAATTTTCTTTACTTTTAATGATGCTCTCTTAGATCTTAGATTGTTGTTGGTAGTTTTAAAGATATAGAGCTCCGAATGAAAAATTAATTATTTTTAACGTTTTGAAACAGCTACCATTTTTTATTCCCCCTACCTATACTTGGCGGACTCACCAATTTTGACTATTAATTATACATAGTTTTCAATTACGCAATCAAAAATTGAAGTGAAATAACTGCATTTTTTCTCCTCTTGGGCTCTTGTACTATAATGAATTCATGGTTTATGTATGGTCTCGTCCCAGGGACTTCTTTTTTAAGCTCAAGACTATACTAGCACGCACGTTATACACAATTCCTCATTCATTTCATGGGGCCATATTTCCGATAATCATTCCTCCTTTCGATAGAGCTCAAAGCTTTAAAGATACCAAGCAAAGCCGGTGTGCCTCAAGGACTAATACTAGCTCCACTATTGATGGTCACGACTCCCATACCTAAGGGCAAAAGGAGGAGGAACAAAAGGACATGGTTGAGGGACCTAGCAACGTAAGAAGGTGAATCAGGCCTTTGAGTGCTGCTTTTCTTCACGCCTTTCACGTTATTTATCTAAAATATAAAAATCAATATTGGTTTGTTCGTATACTATACGTATACTGTTAATTTAAAATCAGATGCAAGATACAACCTGCATTATTCTGA
>NW_027105682.1:10726-12231 GCF_000696795.3 Halyomorpha halys | reverse complement strand
GCGTTCTTCGTAATACATTTGATTAACAAAATTTTATTTTAATATGATAAAATTCTCTAACAAAAATGATAAAAATGAAATTTTTCTGCGACCAGAGGTGATTATTTTTCTTATTGCAGATATCTTTTCTTGAGAAGATAGGGAATGTTTCCTGAAAATTGTGGAATATGCTTATCTTGATTTAAGTGCCAGTCTAAAAAATGTCTTCTTTGCCGAAATTTTGCGGTCATAAATTTTGTACCTGTTGATAATGGCATGGGTGAGGTCCATCTGCAATGAGAGTTCTCCATAGTGTTGTTGAGATAATATTTAATTCTGGTCGAGCCCTTCGTTTTCTGCCAGATGGATTATAATTCAAAATATTGTAATATGGTCGCACTCCTTTCTTCATTTCTTAAAGGAGCAAAAACACCATCAGTACGTGGTATTATAGCAAATTTACAAGTTTCTCTAAGACGTTGAAACGTGGAGCTATAGATAGATTTGTTTAGTAATCTTCTATTTGGAAATCACCATGCATATTCACGACGGGCAGCATCAGCATTACCATTGCAAAAACCGTACACAAACACCATATCGACATATTCATCATTAGTATAAATTGAAGGCATAATGATGAGTACTCTACAAAAGCCTCTTTAAACTGATAAATGTTATTGACAGTTCCCAATGCTAATTCCAAACAGTATTAATCCTTATATTACCAATAGTTTTTATACAGTTAGAGATAAAAAGCCATATTAGTATTCTTCACGTTAGGTCCGTTGAACGAATTTATCATTAAACAGCAATGCAAAATCAAACCAAAGACAATTGTCACTGCTGTAGATATGTTTACCCAAAAGAAATAATAATAAATAAATTGTTAAAGCCCAAAAGTTTAGTTTCTTTTTCTTTTCTTTAATTTTTATTTACTTCCAATTGATGTTTTAATTTTTGTGAATTATAAGTTAATTTTTTATTTATATTAACCTCAAGTTACTTTTGTATTTTAAATTTATGTTTAATTTGTTACGTAAATCATGGACAATTAGAGGTGTTGTGGTACTTGTGTATAAATACTTTGTGCAGTAGGACGTACACTCAAAATGGAAGAGAAAAAAAATCATTTTCGTCATTTAATGATTTTTTATTTCCAAAAGAAAAAATCCGCTGCACAGAAAGTTAACAAAATTTGTAGTGTGCACAGCAATGATACCTTAGAAGAAAGCACCGTCCGTAACTGGTTTGCTCGGTTCAGAACCGGACATTTTGACTTGGAAGACGCAACGCGCTCGAGTCGTCCTTCAACTGTTGATGACCAAATTCAAGCACTGGCCACAGACAATCCCCACTCTACGACACGGGATATTGCAGAAACGCTTAACATCTCATATAAGTGTCCCAAATCATTTGGGGGCTGCGGGATATTGCCGTGTACGGGGCTCGGGGTTTCTAAGCCCGATTAGGGGTTCCCCGTACACGTTGTTATTTTGAAATTTATTCATATATTAATGTAATATATG
>NW_027105682.1:6495-7491 GCF_000696795.3 Halyomorpha halys | reverse complement strand
TTCCTCACAATTTGACGGAAAATAATTCATTGGACCGGTTATCCATTAGCGATTCTCTCCTGAAACGCAATGTTAAAGATCCATTTTTTACATCCTTTATACTAGACCTTGCCCCAACAGATTTCCATTTATTTCAGGCCCTTCAAAACTCTTTTAACGGGATACACTTTAATTTGGTCGAGGACTGAAAAATATACATAGAGGCAGTTCTAGGAGGATGGAATTAAAAAATTACGTGAAATTTGGAAGCATGTAATAGATCAAAATGGGTCATATATAATTTATTAAAAATGTTTACAAGAATCTAAAGTTTTTATTGAAATCACCAGTAAAAACACTACCAACTAACTTTGCAACCCAATAAATCGATACGCAAGCGCAAGCGCCGTTTGTAAAATCAAGCTTAGAAAATAATATTTGTGGCAATTCAAATTCCGCTTTGTACGGTCGTTCTTCCAAAGGAGGTTCTGTTCAGTGTAAGGGAAATCAGATATTCAAGAAATATGAGCAAGGTAAACCTTAAAAGCCTTTTAAGGTTCCCGCTGTTTTTAGTGTGACGGTTTCGGACACATTGCCAAGAACTGTTCTTCACCCGGTACTGGTAAGAGTAGCGGAAACAATCCGAACAAGGGTGCTGATACGTTGCTGCTGCAGCATTTTCTACAAGATCCTCTGATAATTCTGATTTTTTTTTCTGGACAGTGGTACGTCTTGTCAACTCTGTAGAAGCCTTGAAATCTTGACAAATACGAGAAAGGCTGAAATGATATCTATCATTGCAGTAGTGAGAGTATGGGCGAGCTGGTGCACTGATTTGGGCAGCCAATCAGAAGCCAGCATTTTGATGACGTCCCACATGGCGGGAGATTTGAATTCAAATATTCGGCTCGACCCACCCTTAACCACCCACGTGGTCTGTCACGTGATCATTAGGCAGCCAATGGGAGGCTAGTATTTGGTCACGTGACCCCCTGGCGGGAGATTTGAATTTAAATT
>NW_027105682.1:3873-4425 GCF_000696795.3 Halyomorpha halys | reverse complement strand
TTTTCGTTCACCGCCATATTGGCAGGGGCTGAGTGTGCCCGGCCGCCATTTTCTTTATTGATCACCATCATGTTATTATGAGGGTCTCGCGACCTCTTTCTTTTCGTTTAGCGCCATATTGTGAGGCTGAGTCTACCCGGACGCCAGTTTGTTTTTTATGCTGTTTAAGAGGCTTATTGGTTTTGGAAGAGGCTGATTCTACCCGGCCGCCATTTTGTTTTTGATACCACCATTTTATTATGACGGTCTCGCGTCCTATTCCTTTTCGTTCACCGCCATATTAGCCGGGGCTGAGTCTACCAGGCCACCATTTTGTTTTTGATTGCCGCCATTGCATAAGAGGGTCTCGCGACCTTTTTCTTTTCGTTCACCGCCATATTGGCCCACCGCAATGTATTCAGCAGCACAGGAAGCTTTTTGGTTGAGAGGTCTCTCTGAAGAGATTGAGCAAACTTTGAATAGTCCTACTCAGATCTTCTGCGACAACCAGGAAGTATGAAATCTGACATTAAATGGTGCTTATCAACCAAGGACCAAGCACATCGACGTACA
>NW_027105682.1:2374-3258 GCF_000696795.3 Halyomorpha halys | reverse complement strand
AAAAACCGACTCTCGACGGCTCGGCAACGAGCCTAGGCCAACCAAGCCAAGCCACCCATCCACATGCTCGTGTATGTCTGAGTTCGCCATGGCTCGCCCAATATGTAGAGGCCCCTTTACAATTGTACATTGGAGTTAGTCTCTTGAATTGTTCTGTTCCGTGTTGTTACCTTACTGTATTTAATAAATATAGTCATAACTCCATGACCTGTATTATCTTTTGCCCTAAACTATAGCACCTTAGATTCAACAATTACTTGGAATTTTAGGAGAAAAATAATAATTCCATGAGAATGCTGCTAGTAATTGCAATTACATCGACTTAACTTATAATTTTAATTGGGAGTTAGTATTTGCAGCAGTTTATGAACTAATTGCAATTACAATTACAATAATTTCTATATGCATTACTGAAATTCCAAATTACAATAATTTCCAAAGAATTGTAATTACTTTTTTACTAAGTTTGGATACTTATTGATGGAAGGAATACATAAAGAAGCATAACTTAATTTAACAATTTATATTGCAAGAAGATAGTTGACCGTATGAAATAGGAAGATAGTCCGGATGGCAGTCAATACATTTTTTTTCTATTTTGGTTACCTTTATTGACCATCACCCAGACAATCTTCCAACAATTAACAATTCATAATAATATAATTATAGACTGGTAGATCGATTTATATCTATGATCGATGTTCTTCAGATATCGATACTATGTTCCTACTTGGAGCTAGGGATGGGATATCGATATCGATATTATCGAAATATCGATATTTTGTCTCCAATATCCGATATTTTGATATCGATATCCAGTAAACGATAATATCGGAATATCGATATTTCTCTTCGATAATATCGGAATATCGGTTTCTTTTATA
>NW_027105682.1:0-299 GCF_000696795.3 Halyomorpha halys | reverse complement strand
TTTCGATATTTAACATTGTTGAAAATATCGATGTCAATATTTCGATATTTTTTTAATAGAAATGTCGATATTTGGATTTAAAATTAAGTAAATTTTAAAAAAAGAATAAAAATAGTTTTTCAACATTTTATATTGATAAATTCATATTCCTTTCGATATTTTACATTGTCTTTAAAATCTATATTGAAGATTAGAAACGATATTTCGATATGTTATTTTATAGAAATCCCCATATTTTATGAAAGGAAACTATCACTTTATGAACAACTAAAATAAGGTATTTCGATATTTTATTTTTA
>NW_027105681.1:0-1035 GCF_000696795.3 Halyomorpha halys | reverse complement strand
TGGAAGGAACGGTATCTGGTTCTGGCCAAATCGGCAACATATGGGACATTGAGGTCCTGATGGATGACTTGATTTGTGACAAAGTAAGGAGCATTGAGGATTTTACGAAGGATTTTGGATTGTAAAGATCGGTAATAAATAAATAAAACAAAATAATAATAAAAAAAAATATCTAGTCACATTTACACTCTTATATACAATATTTACACTATGGACGTGAGGATCTCTGAGCCCACTCTATCCCCCACGTGTGAGGGGTAGAGCTGAGCTCTTTGAGATCCCAGCGCATCTTTGTCACCGCGTCATTGGTCAACACTTAACTTGAGTGGAGAATCTGACCACTGCCAGAACTCCAGTTGTCCATTTTTATTTTACAGTAAGTCTCTTGGCCACTGCAGTTTCAGGCTTCTAGATGGGCTGTAGGGATGGGTGGAACTGGATTTGGATGGCTAGAAAGGTTTATATGGAATTTGGTTGGTATAGGTCAAGGACAAAAGGGATATGAAGGCCATGGTGTAGTGTTCGGTTAGAAACGTTATAAGGTGCATTGACTATAATTTTGGATTGAAAAGATTGGATATGTTTGATATTAGATGGTAGAAGTAAAATAAAGCCTTCATTTATAATCTCAGATTTTTTTTTCACCTCAACATCTTGATAAATAATAAGGAACAACTTCCTAAGAAAGAATATAATATATTATTATATTATAATATACAGAATAATATCTTTCTACAATATTCATTATTTTATTTGTATACCAGATCGTCCTGGTGGGCCTTACATGGCTGATATAACTTATATTATATATAGTTTTAATAGTTGGTTATGAGGGGGTATAGTCATACAAATGACACCCCTAACTATATACAATTTTCTTATTAAAAGAAAAAAAAATAATAATAAAATAAATAGATAAGAATAATGGAGGAAAGTAATATTAATAACAAAAAATAATGATATTGGTACACTTAAATAAAACAACAATTGTCTTCTAATAGTAGAAACAAACAAGTTAATTTGAAAAATGGAAGA
>NW_027105680.1:0-2149 GCF_000696795.3 Halyomorpha halys | reverse complement strand
TTGAACAGCCCTGATGAAGCCCTGCAAAGTGGGGCGAAACGTCGGACATTAAAATAGTTTTAAACTATTTGTTCTTTTTTTTTACCGCAACCCTGACCATCTTCGTATATTTAAATCTTTATGGTCAACTATATATACAGTGGAACCCCGTTATAACGACCCCCGATAAACCGACTCCTCGCATAAACCGACCCTTTTTTTTTTTCGATAGAATCCCTCTCAATAGTCCGACCTTTTGAAACATCGCACGTCGCATAAACCGACTATTTCTGAGAAGAAACACCCCTTGTTTACATACGGCGTTTCCTCTGTACTTTGTAACTATTTTCCTGGAAAGATGATTCAGTTCTCTCTCCTTGTTTGAAAAATCAGTTCAATCTTATCTTCCACAGTGTTAACATCAAAGCGTTACACGATGTCTAAAAAAAGGAAGTCTTGTACTATCGCGAAAAAACTTGAGGCCGACGATGATGAGGACAATGCGGACACTCCAGCCTGCAGCCGAAAAATCAACCATTCAGAAGTAGTCGACGCTTTTGAGACAGCTCTTCGATATGCTGAACAACAAACTGTCACAAAACCAGTTGATATCATTTTTTTTTAAAAATAGAGGGATTATGCCTTCATGAAAAGGCGCTCTTGTGTTAAACAAACAAAAATCGATAGTTTTTGGTAATTTTAAAATCTATCTATGCATTATGTACATATGTACATATTAGTCATCGTAAATGTGTTTTTTTTCATTGTGTATATTTTGTTTACATACATACCTATGTATGTATTTAAATGTTTAATTTTTCTGTTTCATTTATATGTACTAAATAAATTGGTTTTGTATTCTATGTATGTATTTTTCATTCACCCTTGAACATACGTAAGTCTAATTCCCCAGCGTAACAGACTCCGCTTAATCCGACCTTTTCATGGGACCGACCTCACCCCAAGTCCCAAACAGGTCGTTATAACGGGGTTCTACTGTACATATATTTTTATAAATGTTTATCATCTACTCTCTTATTGCTGGTGTTTAAATTTCCTTTTATTTCTTGTATCTAATTGTTGTTATATGTTCATTGATTGTATTGTATTGTATATTGTATATTAACTTTTTATTCTATAATTTATTTTAATGTTTCTGTTTTAGTGATTCAGAAGATAATGAATTGAATTGTCCGACTTGTAACAAACATTTTGAATTGTTCGAACAGCTGAATAGACACTCGTTGATACATACTCCGGTAATTTTTCTTTTTCACTTCTCATTTTTTTTCATTCAATTGTGCACGAAAAACTAATTTCTTGATCTCTTTAGGAAGGACCATTTCCGTGCGACTACTGTGATGTTGTAGAAAAAGACAAAGCATCGCTTAAATCCCATTGGAAGGAACATGCTCCCCCTAACTATCAGACTTGCCAAACTTGTGGTGAATATTTCCCTGGCAAGGATGCTCTTCTCCAACACAATTTGTTGCACGATAAAACAAAACCTTTTCATTGCTCTGTTTGTCAAAAAGCCTTTTCGTACAAATCAGATCTTCGAAAACATTCTGTCGTTCACACTGGTAATGAAACTTTTTTTAGTTACTAACAATATAGTATTTTCTAAGGAAGATGGTTCAGGTGGTATTGAAATAAGGGTACTCAAAAATAACATTAAAAATCTTTATTAGAAAGCTATGTTTCGAGTAATATTTCAGGTCTTCTTTAGGGTTAAGTAAACAAACTATATAGTTAAAAACATTTCGAACTATAGTTGGGCATTAAGATTATACATAGAAAATTATATAAAAATTAATGCAGTAAAGTAAAAGAATATTGATGTAAAATGAATAGAATAAATATTAATAATAAATAGAGTAATGAATAATAGAAATGAAAATGTACCATTGGAGTTATTATTAGTGAAGAAAAAGTAATAAAATAATTAAAAATGTGGTAAACTAAGTAATAAAGTAAATGTGAGAGTAGAAAGAAATATATAATAAGTATGGTACAATAACAAATGAATCAAGGAAATAAATAAAATAGGGAAATATTTAATATTTAGTATATATTGTAGTATTCGAGATATATAAAAATAAATAAAAGGAAATTTAATATTTTTTATTTATTCTCTGATCTAAAATATTGCTTTAATGATTAAAATGTT
>NW_027105679.1:7673-8076 GCF_000696795.3 Halyomorpha halys | reverse complement strand
TGTATAATTTTTACAGAGGAAATTATACTCAGATTCGATTATATTATATTAAATTACAATAATACATAGGTAGCCATGTTTTTATTTTTAATAAATATAATTATGAATACACATTTTATTCAGATCTAATGATATTTTTCACTTTGATTTGAAGTTCGAGAAATAGCTACAGTCGACTACACATAAGATATATACATTTTAGTTTTTTAGATTTTGCACTGGAGACTATACTGGAATTCAATTAAACCATAGTAAATTGTTAAAATACATCGATAGGTACGTTTATTAGTTTTGTTTGATTTTTATTTAGAAAAACACAATTATGAATAACATTTTATTCAGATATAAACATTGATTTACTTTAATTTTAAGTTTGAGAAACAGCTTGAGCCAACTACTCATA
>NW_027105679.1:7097-7530 GCF_000696795.3 Halyomorpha halys | reverse complement strand
AATATTAGTAATGCGATATGAATTGATAACAAGATTGGTCGGTTAAATGTGGTAAGTTAAAAAAATATGAATACGATAATTGAATTGATTGTTAATTATTCTTATTTTAGACAGAAAATTTTAATTCTTAACTTATGAAAACTACCGAGATTTAAGACAGAGGAAAATCAATTATGCTGTTGAAAGAAATATTCTAGTACCCATTACACTCGATGGGAAAAGTGTCCCTGTGTTGACGGACACCTGTACCTGGGACTTTTATATCGATAATGTTTAATTCATCGATACATATTATACTTTCAATAGTACGTTGCTCCCTCGGGCCTTAGACAAAATCCAGAGTTACTTCCGGTCATTCGATTCATCCATCGATTACCCGGATTATCATATCTGAAGGCCAATTATTACCTTTAACAAATATTATGCATTATTA
>NW_027105679.1:0-1112 GCF_000696795.3 Halyomorpha halys | reverse complement strand
TAACCTTCGAAATTCTTCAAATACTTTTCGGAATACTTAGTTTCAATAGTTCAAAAAATTGTTAATTTGTTTCGTTCTTGAAACAAACGTTCCCGATCATATCAGTATTAAATCGTACGAAACATTATAGCTGGAAATTATATTTCACGTTTTTTTTTTTTAACAGAAAGGAAAAACAAATTTTATATATTTAGAAATTAAACACAAAGCTGACAAAAATCAAAAAACTTAAAAAATCACCATTAAAACATATTTCATGAGTTTATTTACCTTACAAAGAACGTTAAGTTTATAATGAAATCATTTTTTATGCCTATTTAGATACTAACTTTCAGTTGTTTTTTTTATTTATAATTCTAATTTTATTATATTTAATATTCATATTTTTATTTTATTATTTATACAAAAATTGTTAATTTTATTCACCCTGTATGTCCTAACTAACTTTCCCGCTCATCACATATGTGTTGAATCTTACAAAGCATTATACCCGAAAATTATAATTGACGCGATTTTCTTACAGAAAGGAAAAAGAAATTTAGAAATTAAATACACTACATTACTGTTGAAGGTTAAAGGCTTAAAATAAAATTAGAAAACGTAAAAAAATAAACATATTTCATCCGTTTGTTTACCTTACAAAGACTATTAAGATTGTAATGAAATAATTTTTAATGCCTACCCAGAAACTATCTTTCAGTTTTCTTTTTATTTATTATTCTTCATTATTTCTTTTATAATTTAAATGCATTTAAGTTATATCTATATATATTTTTTTCAGCTACGATAAAGAACATCAACAATTCACATACAACATTTAATCACATATTCGACTGAATCTTGTACGAACGACTAAGGTTTGATTTCATTATGTTTTTTCTGATACAATATCTCATTCACTCGTTATTTAGTGAATTTATTTGTTTATTATTATATTATACATGGATTTTTAGGTGCTCTTTTAGTTAATTAATTCTTTTCTAACTTTATCTAAAATTTTTGTATCAATTTATTTATTCTTGTTATCTTTACTTATTTTCTTGAAATTTGTATCACTATATATCTTCTACATCATTTAATTATTATATACAGAAATATTTATTTACTTAAGA
>NW_027105678.1:12192-28362 GCF_000696795.3 Halyomorpha halys | reverse complement strand
ATACGATAAACTGACAGGGCAGCTGATATTGTAGTAACAGCTGACTGTAACTTATATAAACTAATAATTGTGCGATAGAAATTAAAAATAAAATTATTAAAAAGTAATAAAAAAAGAAATCACTATTACATGGTTAAGAATTAATGTTTCCCTCTGCGCCATTATTCACGAATGACAATAATTCTGAGAATCACGAATTCACTAATTGGAATTATTCAGGAGTCTGTGTTATTTTTGAATGGAGCCCAAACACTCTGCCCTAGGAGCCCTGAAACCCGTCATCTACTGCCGTTTATACTATAGCTGCCATATTAATCACACATATATGGCTCAATCATCCCCTAGTTTACGGGAGGTTTTAATTTATTAATAACCTCCCGTAAACTAGGGTTACTCTTGTTTTCTGTATTTAAGTGTTATTCTTCTTAATTCTGAAATAGTTTCTCTCTTAAATGTACAAAAACTACTTTCACCTCTTTCTTCCCCCATAGTTATTCTTACTAGTAGTTGTAACTTTGGAGCAAGAGGGTTTTCCATGTTTTAATTAATGAATGTGAATGTTTACCAATTTCAGAGTGTAACCATTGTACTGAAAAATACGTTAAAAAAAGTTGAACATTAATTAAACCTAAATCTAATAAACAAGGACAACTCAGTTGCTCTCTGTTCCAGGAATTTGTGTGTCAATAAAGAGTACCTATTTCTTTCCATATAGTATTAATTACTCACCTATTTTTGTTTATCAATATAAATTAATTGTGTTTTCTTTATAATATATATATATATCACCCATATATTTTTACTTTTATTTATCTAAACCTTTTTTTTTGTTTTGTCGCAATTGGTGACACCCTTACAACCTAATCACCTGACATACAGGAGAACATGTTTAAATAAAAAAGGTACATGGTCTAAAAGGTAAAAAGTTATTTCCAATATTTTAAGTCCATTTTCCATATTCCAAGATATAGCAATATTCTCAACCTGACTACTAAAGGCTACTAGAATTTTTTCTTAACCTTCCCCCAGAGATAATTACGAGCATCCTCTGTAAGCGGCACACTTATGTACAAAAACCGTTCAATCCCATTTATACTGGTACCTTTTATCTTCTTCCGTTTTCCTGAATTTTCTTTGTTCCTAATTCCCGATTCATGTTTGTACAGTCCGAATTGCTTGAGTTCTATACTTTCTTTTACCAGGTATAAATACGCTACCGGAGTTGGCCGGTTTTTCTTCTGGAGAATCTCTTTTAGACTAATAGGGGTTAGGTGCAGCTTTTCATCAGACTATATCTCGCAGGCCGTATTTTCAATTTGATTATGTTCCTTCCTGATTTCTTGATGACCGATTTTACAAATATTGGGGTTTCTCTCCTTAACGGGGCTTTCTGGTTCTTCTGAGGCTTTAACAGTTTCACTATGAGCTTCAGGTACTGGAACTTTAATTATTTCTTCTTCTTCTAGAGTTTCGATATTATTATTCAGAATTTTGTCCGTATTTTCCTCATTTTTTTAAAAGTTTCTTCTATTTTCTTTTCACTGCTTTCATATTTAATAAATTCTTATTCTAAATTTTCATTCGCATCAGTTTCCACATCAATGTTATAATTAAAAAATTCTTTAATTTCTGTCTCAAAACTTGATTGACTACCGTGATATTTTCTTCTTTTTGGACAATATCATTACATCTATCGGCTAATTTGTCAAATCTATCAAATATTGTATTACATTTCTCGGTTATCCTTTTCTCAAACCCTTCCATAAGAATTAGAAAATCATGCGTTTCTTTTGATGTGAGCGACTTTGTTCCTTCCATCGCGAATAAATTAAATATCAAAACGCGCGGAAATAAAATTTATCCTAACGAAATATAACTTTACCGGGTAGTTGGACCCATTACGAGAGACTAATAATCAATTGGGTGGACCCAAATATAGATTATTACATTATTACTTATTGGTTAATTTTATACTTATAGCTGCTGCTGCCGTGGGATGTAGTGCCGTAGGATGGCCCTTCTCACGACTGTGATGGCACTGCCTCCTGACTGTGGTCCTCACCCGTCTAAGCCTTCCTGTTGAGTGTCTCCGTCTGGATCTTCTAAATTTCCTCTGTATTTTTCTCCCACTTCCCTTTTGGAGCGTTACCTTATTTTTGAATCTCCTCTCTCATTGGGCGTCCCCTTCCTCAGGGCCGAGAATATGTAAAAAAGTTTGACATGTCCAGGAAGGGCCTGCACCTGGTTAATTTGATTCTGGTCCCTCATCACAACCTGTCATTTTGTGTTTTGACACTTAAAGGTAAGCCAATCTAACTTTCTCAGGGGCCTCTGGTAATGTGAAAAACTTAATACAGTAGTTTTCATATCCGGGGACGCTAATAGCTTCGCAGAAGGATACCCTGACCAGGTATAGGGGCAGATGACGAAACACCTTAATAATACCCAGGATTGTCAAAAGGTTAATACATAGCAATATATATAAGTTATGGTTGGACAAGGCCTGTATACAACACTAATCCTAACTCCCCATGTAAATAAACTTCAATAATGTCTATAAGGAGCATCACAGAGATAATAAAGCAGTATCTTTCTAGTAAGCGTACAGTTTAATTCTGTTCCCTCTTTTCCTTTTTCCTCAAGCCTTACAGTCCAAGTGCTCGTAAATGGTGCCGAGACCCGGATACTGATTGAATTTTTTTTCACTGAATAAAGATTTTTTTTCTTCTTCTAAATCTTTTTTTTTTTTCAAATCTAAATCTTTTTCATAAAAACTTCAACGATTGAATATTTTTTTTTTACTGTTCTCTCACCCGGGATTTTTTAATATTTTTTCCTTCGGCTTTCTTATCTTTTACTTCGCCTAAATTGTCATTTTTTTATACTTACCAAGACGGTAAATGGTGATGGTCAACCACAACAACAGCCCGCATTGGGGCACCCAGTTCTACAGATCCCAGTGGCGCAACTGGCTCCGGCCCCGGCTGTCCTGGCAGTCCCGGCGACGGTTCTAGTGCTACCCCCGATACCAGAGACCACTCTCGCGGCTGCTCACGCTAATATGTTGGCTATAATGAAAGTGAGAGCAGTAACCTCTCAGAATATAAGAAAAGCTATCTCAGACTTGGAGCGGTTCTCAGGCGAAATCAGTTAGTTAAATCACTTTATTAAAGGTGAAAATCGCGATTTCCCTCAAGGCAGCTCTCATGCCGGATCAAGCGAAGTGTTTTGAAACCTATTCAGGCAGACGAGTAAACAGCATGGCCAGTAGAGAAGGAAAAATTAAAGAAGGCCTATGGAGGAGGCAGACGGTCCCCGGAGGAAGACATTTTCTATGCTGCGGGAGAGGAGAAAGCACGGGCAGTCTAACGGACATGCTGTTACGACAGTTTAATCTAACCACAGAAAAGATGAGAGAGACTCTTGGAGCGGATGTTGTCAGTTGGAAGATGAATTTTATTGATTCTATTGATACTATGGTAACCCATATAGAGAACCCAGGGATAGTGGTAAAGATAGAGGCACGGGTAGAGAAAGGCGACCGAACCAGGGCTGAATACGCAATGGAGGAAGGAAAGAAGGCAGGAAGTGCCATGGGAGCGGAAAAATAGGACACCTGGTGACCCAATGCCTCCGCACTAGGTTCTTTGAGCGCGGCAATGAAGGCCACATAGCACGACAGTACCCTTATATATACAGACGGGCAGAGACGGGACCAAGAGAACCGATGGAAATAAATTTCGAGCGGATATAGTGGAAAAGACGAGAGGACTATAGACCTAGTGATACCTCAGAAGCATCAGAAGCCTCAGGAACAGAAGGGGAAGGAACAGGAGGACGGAGGAATAAACCGCCAAGCAGTGGATGGCGCCGAGTAAGAGAGGGAAGGAGATCAAGGCAAGAGAGTTGAGGTGGGAGCCAGGAGAGGGGCAACCGCACATAAGAGGTTTTCAATATCAAAGGCGAGACCAGCGGTCTGCCTATCATCAAGGTGAGCGGCGTGAGATGCCTCGAGGACACGGGGAGCTCCCACACCATCCTGTGCCGGGAGGCGCCGAGGAAGCTGAGTGGCAGTGAGAGGAAACTCTAGATGGATGTTCAGGTATGTCATTGTCAATTAATCACCCTGGGTGGGCCCTGTAGAGTAGAAGGGGAGCCGGACATTGATTTACGGGAATGGGTGATTGAAGAAGGGGTAATGAGGGTTCATATCGTGGAGAAAATGCCCTGCGAATATCAGGCAATTATAGGTTGCGATCTATTGGGAAACTCAAGTGCGGGGATTAGGAATAACAAGGGCCTGTGGAGGATTCGGTTGGGGAAAAGGAGATTTCGGTGTCACGAGCTTCGAATGGGAGAAGCCAAACGTATAGATGCGATCCAAAGATCAGGTCATACTCCTAAAAGGCTCCACGGACAGGGCTGACCCTATCACTCTGGACATACAGGGAGAGAAGGTGGGGCTGGGTAAGGAGGTGACATACTTCGGAGTGAGGATGAGGAGAGTGTCGTATAGGACAGTGTCGCATGAGGCGGTGCAGGTGCTGGCCGGAGCAATGCCCCTGGACCTCATCCTCAAGGAGGATGCTACGAAGTATGATGTGAAGAGGCAGGGGTTGGGAGTGCTACAGGCGGGACTCCAGGAGACGATCGGCGAGACCCCAACCTTTGGAAGAAGTTACTGCGGGAGGAGTCGATTGATGAGTGGAATGGACGGTGGCGGACAAGCGAAAAGGGTGCGACGCTGAGGAAATTCTTCCTCACCGTCCACTCAAGATTGAAAGCAGGCTGGGTCATCCCAGACTATTGGTCTCTCGAAAGAGAGCATTACGAATTTACGAGGATGCCCTTCGGACTGAAGAATGCCCCAATTGGGTTCCAACGATTGATGGACGAATTCTTACGGGGAATCGACGAGTCCATGTGTCAGGTATACATGGACGACCTGCTCGTTTTTAGCAAAACGGAGGAACAACATGTGTCCCACTTGCGCAAGGTGTTCGAAAGGGTCCGGATATTTGAGTTAAGTTATCGAGTGAAAAATAAATATTGGGGAGAAACCAGATAATTTTTTTAGGACACACAATATCGGAACAGAGAGTCAGGCCGGACGCAAATGAGGTAGAAGCGATTAGGAAAATGGCGATTCCAACGGATGTTAAGGGAATCAGGAGATTGTTGGGCGCTCTGAATTACTATAGACGATTAGTACCGGCGATGACCAGGTATCTGGTACCCATAACCAACCTTCTGAAAAAGGGAAATAGGTTGCAGGTGACGCCCGATATGGTGGCAAACATTAGAAAATGCATGGAGGCGCTTCAGAAGGAACCGGTGTTGGCATTCCCGGACTTTGAACGTACATTTATCGCAGGATTGCGAGGGTGGTTAACAGATGCAGAGGCAAGGTACAGCGCACTTGAGTGAGAACTCTTAGGTATTGTGTGGGCGGTAGAACATTTTCGCCCCTATGTTTTCGGGAGGAAATTCCGGGTACATACAGATCACAGACCGCTTCAATGGGTTGGGAACCTTAAAGAGTCCTCAGCTAGGGTCACCAGATGGAAGGAACTGCACAACCAGTACAACATCTTAATCCAGTACAAACCATGAAAAGAAAATGTAGTCGCTGACTGGTTATACCGCGCGATCAGCGTAAATGGAATAGACGAGGAACAACCACAGACGTCAGGAGAGGTGAGACAGTTTTAGCGAGAATGGACACCAGGGGAAGAAGAAACGCAACAGCACGACGTGTAACGACCATGAGCCATCATCCGAGAACGAAAGCTCCACTAAGGGAAGACCAACCGAGATGGAAGAGCTAGAGGAGGTGGTGAACGATAAATCACACCAAAAAATTTGGAAGACAAGAACGTCCGGATACATGAAGATGGACTTTGCTAAATATGGGAAGACCTCGTTAACCACTATTTGGTCGGCACCGGGTGTGAGGAATGATGAGATCGCCGAGCGCTGAAAGATGCATCCAAACCGGGGCGAACATACCATCTATACGTCGGGAATGGAGTGGTTTGGAAGAAGATAAAACGCCTCTGGAGATTGGAGAAAATCGGAATGGATCGAAACTTCGTTCGTTGCCTAATAATGGTGGAAACCGTTCAGGACAGAGATGAACACAGGGAGGTCACCTTGGCATACCACCAGGGGAAGACCAATCATCGAGGCTTGAATGAGACCTACCAAGCCCTGCGACGGAAATATTTCTGGTGGAATATGCGGAAAACGATTCAGGAGATAATCGACGACCGACACCCACCCAAGGCGACACAAGAGGAGACACCTACGGCAAAAACACCGTTAGTAGAATTACAAATCGACACTTTCACCTGGAGAGGCTACAAGTGGGTTACAGTGATATACCTCTTTAGCAAAATGGACATGGCACATCAGATGCGAGAAATATCGGCCGAGGCGGTATTGGGAGCGCTGCGTTTATGGTTCCAGTTCTATGGGGTACCGGAATGGATAACGTCTAATGCGGGACGGGAATTCGATAACGCCAACGTCAGAGAAGAAATGAAGGCTTTGGAGGTAAGGTGGCATCTAAACACTCCAAGACACCCTAAGAGCAGGGGGAGTATAGAGAGGCTCCACGGTACGTTAAGCAATCACTTGCTAGATTAGCACACCAGCTAGATAAGGGCCTGGAACCAGACGAGGCTATGATAAGAGCTATGGCAGCCTATAACGACTCCGTGCATACGGTAATGGGGTTCGCTCCATTCGAAATTCCGTTCGGACTTAGAGGGCGCAAACGCGATTATAGAAACACGATGATCGACGAAGAGGAGATCGTCGGTAACGGGAAGGCACTGAGAAAAACGTGGGACAAGGTGAAAGATAGAATCGAAAAGCAGCAAGCCAAACGCGTGGCGCGACATAACGAGGGTGTACGTGATAATTTGGGGAAAATTGGTATAAGGACAGTGGTTTACCGTAGAGTGAGCTTTACAATTAGAGAGTATTAAAGAATCAAAAAAACGAAGGACGGTCCACATAGAACAAATCATGTTCCCCATAATGAATAATCAATAGGATCTTTTTTTGAGTTTTCTCATCTATGTAAAAGTTTTTTTTTTTTTGCACACAAAAGTTTTATCGTTATTGTTTCTATGTTTTACGGTAAGAAGAACGGAGTGACAAGTTTTATTAGTTTTTAAATAGTTCAAGTGTTAATTTTAGTTGATGAAAAGTGTATTTTTTTAGTTTTCGTTTTTTTTTGTATAGGTTAGTTTGTTTTTAGTTTTTTTTTGTGGTTATCTTTTTGGGGTTTATGAGGCATGTTCATAAACAGGAAAGGGGGAGTTATGGTTGGACAAGGCCTTTATACAACACTAATCCTATCTCCACATGTAAATAAACCTCAATTAATTTTCCTTTTTCTTCAATCCTTTCAGTCAAGTGCTCGTAAGTTATATATATAAAACTTATGTGAAGTCTGGTGATGAGAATAAAAAAAAGGAAAAAGGGACACTGAAGAGACTCACCAGCTTGCTGAAATAACACTGTTTCGCCTTTTAATTCCTCTTATATACATTCTGCGTGTTTGTTTACGAGGGGAGTTATATAGGCTGATATTGTGCCTGGCCATCCCGTAACTCTCCCCTACCAGTTTATGAACAGGCTCACAAAATTCCAACCAAACCTGAGATACACAAATGATAATAATATAATACAAAACATAATGACTACAATCCTTCTTACAACTATTTACAGATGATCCTAAAACTTAAACTAAAAATGCACTCCTGGTTCCACTATTTACACTTCGTCAACACACACCTGTAAAAAATAAAAGGATTACAAAAACAACAACAAAAAAATACTATCTTCTTTTGTGCGCGGAGATGAGGATACTCCAGCGTTCTACGGTGTTCCCAATGTTGTGACCACATTGTGTTCTCTTATGACAATCACCCGGAATGGACACTCGTATCGCTGTAACTCCTTACTCCAATTTGTCCCCACCCGGTGGTAGACAATTGTCCCCACCCGGTGGTAGACAATTGTCCCGGTTTTGATCTCCCCCTTACGTCACTAAGGTTTAAATTCTGGCGAGTTACCCTTTTGTTTTTTTCTCGCACTATCCTCACCCTGACTTTCCACCACGTTTTGGTTAGTTCCATACCGTTATTTACAACCTCTCCCCCCACCACCAGCTGTGGCCCTATAATCTCGTCGGCGCCCCCGAAGCCCAAAAAGAATTTCCAAGGGTGAATATCCGGTTATCGCGTGTATCGAATGATTATAGGCTGCTTTCGCCATCGCTTCGTCGGGCTCTAATCCTTTATCCAACTAATAGAACCTTAAATGGTCCCCGAGGGTGCTGTGCAATCTTTCTATTCCCCCTCTACCCTTGGAATGACCTGGCGTGTTTAGGTGTCATTACGCCTAGCGCTCTCATTTCATCCCGGATCGCACTGTTATCAAATCAAAGAACTGGAACCATTGTCTCAACGCTCCTATTACTGCCTCTGCTGATTTTTTCCTTAACAAGATGGGCCATAGCTGCTTTGCTAAAGAGGTCCATGGCCGTTATCCATGTGAACCTATTCCAGTAGAAGGTGTCCATTTGAAGGTCTGCGAGGGGCGTGTCGGCCGTTGGTGTTTCTTCCTGTATCACTTTTGACGGATGCCGGTCATATTTTGTGCTCAGACACACGTCACAAGCACCTATGACGTCCTGTATCGTTTTCTTCATACCCCACCAGAAGTATCTGCGTTTCAGGGCTTGAATCGTCTCGTTCACACCTGTGTGATTCGTCTTCCCCTGATGATACGCCAACGTCATTTCCTTCTGCTGCTCCTCGTCCCATATTGTGTCAACCATCCTCAAGCAGCGCACGAACACGCGGTCTATCCCTAACTGTTCCGTTCGCCAGAGCCTTTTTATTTACTCCCAGATAACCGCATTGCCCACGTAAATATGATAAGTCCATCCAGCCTTCGACGCATCTTTTATACGATATCTCGATATTGTATTGATTTAGGACCTCTTTCCAACGGGTAATCCTCGCAGAGGACTCCTTCAATTTCCCTACCCATTGGAGGGAGCGGGGGTCGGTCTGTACCCTGAATTTTCTCCCGAATACATAGGGTCCAAAATAATCTACAGCCCACACTATCCCCAGCAATTCCCTCTCCAGCGCGCTCGTTTCGGCATCCGTAAGGCGTCTGCTTGCATACGCAACAGGACGCTCCGCTCCTTCCCCTTCCTGAGATAACACTGCACCAAGTGCGTACTCGCTAGCGTCTGTCGTAATAGTGCATTGCCGTTCAAAGCTAGGAAAGGCCAGGACAGGTTCCTTCTGCAGTTGTTCCATACTCTTTCGAATATTATTCTCCATGGCAGGGGTCACGATCATTCGGTTTCCTTCCTTAAAGGAGTTATTAATGGGTACCAAATATTCTGCCATTTCTGGAACAAATCTCCGATAATAGTTCAAGGTACCTACTATATCGAAGGTACTAGCAACCTTCGAACTCTCTTAACATCCATTGGCATGGCCATCATTTGAATCGCCTCAACCTTCTGTGGTAAAATTCAAATTTAGTTAGACATAATCACTCACGTGATCATTAGGCCAAGCCCTCTTTTAAGTCACGTGACCACCACCAGGGGCTGAGTGTGCCTGGACGTAATTTTATTTTTATATTGTGTACCCCCACCACCCATCGAAGGGCTAGGTAACAACTTCTTATATTATAACCTCCATACGCCATTTTGGTTTTTCTTGCAAGTTGAGAGATTGAGGGTTTTAGAAGTGTCATAGTATGCACAGCCGCCATTTTGCTTTTATATTGTTTGAGAGACTTGCGGGTTTGGTGGAGCCTGATTGCGCCCGACCGCCATCTTGTATTTTCCTCACGACCATTTTATTATGAGGTCTGGCGATCTTCTTCTTTTCGTTACCCGCCATTATTATTTTCAATTGTGTCGCGGTCCTTTTCTTTTCGTTCATTACAATTTTATTGCGATTCTCGGCATAAACAAACTTGGAAATAAATAGATCTGTTACTAAGTAGTACTTTTTAATTTCTCTTATATTTTAATAATTTCGACTTTGACCCTTATTTCCTCTGTTTTTAATCTTTTAGTGTAAACAATGTTAATAATTTGAACTGGTTAAACCTAAAATATAAACACTGATATGTAGACCTTTATCTTTTAATACTTTCGACTTTGAACTATAAAACTTTCTATTTTAGTTTCCTCAGCGGATATCAACAAAGCATCGTTTAATTCCCTCAATCGGCATTTAATTTTAATAACCATATTACAAAATGACTTAACATTGATGGTGTTATAGAAACTTCCTGTCCTAATTAAGAAATCATTATTATTCTAAATTAGGACAGGAAGTTTCTGAAACAAATCGCTATGAACTCCTGTGTTGCCGCTCTGGAAGGATAATGACAGTATTGCAATTTTTTTGAGAAATTAACGTCGTGTTATTTATTATTTTCTTTTTTAACTAAAGTATAAAATAGGATATTTATTTTTTAATATCTTCATGAAATTTAAAGGTATATTATGTTTCAAACAGTGGTAACATATAAAAAATAATATACAACAGATTATAACTCTTAAAAATATCAAATAAGGAAGGTCTGCTACAACTAAGTCAGGTGACTTAAAAGAGGGTGTGACCATGTGACTAATCAAGTGAGTGGTTAAGGTTATATCGAGCTAAATTTAAATTTAAATACCCCGGCATGGGTCACGTGAACACATACTAGCTTCCGATTGCTGCCTTATGATCACGTGACTGCAAATGTGCCCGCACCGCCGTTCTGTTGTTATGCTGTTTTAGAGACTTACGTGTTTGGCAGAGGCTGAGTGTACCCGCCCGCCATTTAATTATGAGTATCTCGCGACCCTTTTCTTTTCCTTCACCCGATCGGAATTCGGTCACGTGACTCTTGGCGGGGGATTTTAATTCAAATATGATCGCCGCCATTGATAGACGAGGTACCCACTTTTTATACTATAACCAGTGGCTGAGTATGCCAGACCACCATTTTGTTTTTCCACTGCTGTTGGAGAGACTTACAGGTTGACTAGAGCTGACTGTGCCCAGCCACCATTTTATTATATGTATCTCACGAGCCTTTTATTTTCCTTCACCCAATCGGAATTTGGCCACGTGACTCTTGGCAGGGGATTTTAATTCAAATGTAGCTTGACATAACCTTAACCACTCACGTGACCAATAGGCCGCGCCCTCTTTCAAGTCAGATGACTATTAGGCCGCACGCTATTATTGATCACGTGATCACCAACTATAAGCTCCCTCCGCCATTTTGGTTTCCTTGCGACCTAGGAGACTTAGGCTTTAGGAACTGGCTGAGTGTGCCCACACCGCCATTTTATTATGAGTATCTCGCGACCATTTTCTTTTCCTTCGCCAAAGCGGAATTCGGTCACGTGACTCTTGGCGGACCGCCATAATCATTATCAGTATATGAGGGGATTTAAATTTAATTTTAGCCTTACATAACCTAAACCACTCATAACCTCAGGTATCAACTTTTATACTAAAACCAGGATCTGAGTGTGCCCGACCACCCTTTTTATTTACTGCGATGTGAGAAACTTTAGGTTTTGACAGGGCCTGAGTATGCCAGGCCGCCATTTTATTTCACTGATGTTCCAAATATATATGTATTTTCATAGGGGCTAAGTGTGCCCGTATGCTAATTAATTTTTATTTTGTTCACCCCACCACCCATCAAAGGGCAAGGTAACCACTTTATAAATAATAACCTCCCTACGCCCTTTTGGTTTTCCTGCTTTTTGAGAGACTCACGGTTTTGGCAGAGGCTGAGTGTGCCCTACCGTCATTTTGAATTTTATTCGCCTCTGTTTTATTACGAGGGTCTCGCGATCTCTTTCCTTTCGATCACAGCCATATTGATCACTTTGAACCTTAATCCCCTCTGTTCTTAATCTTTTAGTGTAAATAATTTGAACTGGTAAAACCTAAACACTGATATCTAGACCTTTATCTTCTAATCCCTTGGATGAATGTAAACAAGGGACTTCGAACTTGTATAATCTCTTTTATTACGAGGATCTCGCGATCTTATTCCTTTCGATCGCTACCATATTGGTCATTTTGAACCTTAATCCCCCCTGTTCTTAATCTTTTAGTGAAAATAATTTGAACTGGTAAAACCTAAACACTGATATGTAGACCTTTATCTTCTAATCCCCTGGATGAATGTAAACAAGGGACTTTGAACTTGTATATTCCCTAAAAGATAAACAAACTGAGAGATAAATAAATCTGTTACTATGTAGAACTTTTTGATCTCTTTAATCGACTTTGAACTATGATACTTTCTATTTTAGTTTTCTCAGCGGATATCAATAAAGTATCATTTAATTCCTTAAGGATTGGATTTTGAGCCGGCAATACCTAAAACATAAACACAGATATTGGTCTCGGTTATCATCTTTATCAGTTAAATCTTTCGGTCGAAGTGAAGAAACTTTGAACCACTAATAAATTACATATAGGAGTAGGATATGTGACGTCATTATTATCAGCTAATAGAGTTGCTATATGTTAAAAATGTAAAAATTGTAGTGATAATTATATTTAATTTCCTTTTACCTGCTTTATTCACTGCAACCTTCCCAGCTGTTACATAACCTTCACAATCCAATGGAATACTTACGTTATAGACGCGGAGTGTGTTATAAAGTGAAGAAATTATTTCATAGCTGTTATTGAATGCATCGATATCTTCACCAACATCTTAAAACTTATTGGGAGGAATATTCTATTCTATAATATTTTATCATATCCTCTCTCTATTCCCTCTTGCGACCGCTCATATAGTTTTAAATTATTAACTAAGTTTAATATGATAACATAATTTTAATATTAAAATATTACTAGTAACTACAATTTGACTTTAAACTAATTATATCGGTAATTCTTAAAACATAAACACTGATATAGGGCTAGTTAGTCCTCTCTTATCTGTTAATTTTTACGGTGGAAGTAAAGAAACTTTGAACCAATAGTTCATTACACATGGTAGTAGGATATGTGACGTCATTACTATCGGCTAATAGAATTACCAGACGTGCTAATCTTTAGTATCTTGTTATATTTTCGATGATAGTAAATTTCTAACCTCCTCAAAACATAAAAACAACGTAGGATTTTATTTAAAGATTTTATTAAACCGTTATTGAAAAATAAACCATGAACTTTGTCCTAATTCTAATCCTTATGCGGCCTACCTGAACTATCTTAATCCTATTCCCTAATTCTAATTTATTATTTTTTTCCGGTAGCTTATTCCTTTCATCATTAAATGTATGTAGGTATTTTTCTCATTTTCGTATGTATATACGAGTATTATTCGTTAGAGAGCAGAACTTACGTCACTGGTCACATGATCCATAGCACTAATTTTGAATTTAAATTTAAATAATATTTAGGAAGCTTCTATTTCAACACCTACACGTCCTTTATTACGTACAATACGTTACCCTACCACGTTTCCTCACACCTTTCAAATCATCAACTGTTTACATTCAATTTTTTATCCTTATCAATAATAAAATTTTCTGTAACCTTCCTAATTTTTACCTTTAGCTACCGATTTGTTTATTTTTTACATTTTAACTGACCTTCTCAATGTTAACATATCAATAAGCTTTGTAGACAACAATAATTTTGAAGGGTAAGTTAACTAATTAATCGTATAAAACCTTACACCTTCATTTTTTCACCCAGCAACATCAGAAACTTAAGGCTTTGTAGGAGTTAAGTGTACCATACTGCCATTTTGTGTTTCTTATGCCACCCATGTACTTTTTTTTTGTTTTCAAACCACCATTTTATTTCCCTAATATTTAGTTTGATCTAATAATCTTTAAAAAATACACAATGGAGTAGAAGCACTCACCCTCTGGCAAAAACGTGCGTCTCTCAAAAAGCAGGAAAACCAATTAGCGTACGGGCAGGTTCAAAATGACCAATATGGATCGAAAGGAATAAGATCACGAGATCTTCGTAATAAAACAGATTATACAAGTTCGAAGTCCCTTGTTTACATTCATCCAAGGGATTAAAAGATAAAGATCTACATATCAGTGTTTAGGTTTTACCAGTTCAAATTATCTACACTAAAAGATTAAGAACAGAGGGGATTAAGATTCAAGTCTCTCAAAAAGGGGGGAAATGGCGGTCTGGCACACTCAGCCACTGGTTATAGTATATAAAGTGGGTACCTCGTCTACCAACGGTGGTGGGGGGATAACGAGACCCCATAATACAATGGCGGCGATCATATTTGAATTAAAATCCCCCACCAAGTGTCACGTGACCGAATTCCGATTAGGTGAAGGAAAAGAAAAGGGTCGCGAGATACTCATAATAAAATGGCGGGCGGTTACACTCAGCCTCTGCCAAACACGTAAGTCTCTAAAACAGCATAACAACAAAATGGCGGTGTGGGCACACTTGCAGTCACGTGTTCATAAGGCAGCAATCGGAAGCTAGTATTTGTTCACGTGACCCATGGCGTGGGATTTAAATTTAAATTTAGCTCGACATAACCTTAACCACTCACGTGATTGGTCACGTGGCCACACCCTCTTTTAAGTCACCTGACTTAGTTGTAGCAGGCCACCATATTGTTCGTATAATCGTGTAAACAATGTACTTTGAACTGGTTTATCCTATAACGTATACGATGATATGTTGAGTTATATCTTTTAATCCATTCGATGATAGAAAACAAGGCACTTTGAACTTGTATAATCCCTAAAAAGTAAATAAATCGGGTGGTAAATAGGCTTGTACATATGAATTCTTTCTCAGTCTTCGTTCCAGTGTGGTTTATTAAACACCACCTCTGGAAACGTGTTAGTCAATTTATTTAAATTTCTTGAAGTGATTTCCTTTATTTTTTCTGCTGTATTAATTTTTTGTCTTAGTTTAATATCATAAAAGAATTTTTTTTTATTTTTCCTTATTTGATATTTTTAAGAGTTATAATCTGTTGTATTTTATTTTTTATATGTTACCACTGTTTGAAACATAATATACCTTTAAATTTCATGAAGATATTAAAAAATAAATATCCAATTTTATGCTTTAGTTGAAAAAAAAAAAATAACACGACGATAATTTCTCAAAAAAATTGCAATACTGTTATTATCCTTCCAGAGCGGCGACACCAGAGTTCGTAGCGATTTTTTTTCAGAAACTACCTTTCCGAATTAAGAAATCATTATTATTACATTACACCATCAATATTAAGTCATTTTGTAATATGGTTATTAAAATTAAATGCCGATTGAGGGAATTAAATGATGCTTTGTTGAAATCCGCTGAGGAAACTAAAATAGAATGTATTATAGTTCAAAGTCGAAAGTATTAAAAGATAAGAGAGATTAAAAAGTCCAACATAGTAACAGATCTATTTATCTCTCAGTTTGTTTATGTTTTAGGGATTCTACAATTTCAATGTCCCTTGTTTACATTCATAGAAGGGATTAGAAAATAAAGATCCTACATATCAGTGTTTATATTTTAGGTTTAACCAGTACATAAAGAAAAAGGTCGCGAGACCCTCGTAATAAACATGGCGGTGAACAAAAATAATTGGATTGCGAGACCCTCGTAATAAACTAGCTGTGAACGAAAAGAAGAAGATCGCGAGACCCACTTAATAAACTGGCGGAGTTAAAAAAACAACAAAATGGCGGCCGAGTACACGCCACTAAACCCGTAGGTCACATGACCAATATGGCGGTGAAAGAAAAGAAGAGGATCGCGAGACCCTCATAAGTAAAATGGCGGCGAACGAAAAGAAGAGGATAGCAAGATCCTTATAAATAAAATGGCGGCCGGATACATTGAGCCTCTACCAAACCCGTAAGTCACGTGATCAATATAGAAAAAGGTGAAAGAAAAGAAGAGGATCCCGAGACCCTCCATAGTAACAGATCTATTTATCTCTGTTTGTTTATGTTTTAGGGATTATACAAGTTCAAAGTCCCTTGTTTATATTCATCGAAGGGATTAAAAGATAAAGGTCTACATATCAGTGTTTATATTTTAGGTTTAACCAGTTCAAATTATTCACATTGTTTACACTAAAAGATTAAAAACAGAG
>NW_027105678.1:8779-12142 GCF_000696795.3 Halyomorpha halys | reverse complement strand
TTTAACCAGTTCAAATTATTCACATTGTTTACACTAAAAGATTAAAAACAGAGGAAATAAGGGTCAAAGTCGAAATTATTAAAAGATAAGAGAGATTAAAAAGTACTACTTAGTAACAGATTTTTTAACTTATCTCTAAGTTTGTTTAAGCCGAGAATCGCAATAAAATGGTAACGAACGAAAAGAAAAAGACCGCGACACACTTGAAAATAATAATGGCGGCTAACGAAAAGAAGAAGATCGCCAGACCCTCATAATAAAATGGTCGTGAGGAAAATACAAAATGGAGGTCGGGCGCAATCAGGCTCCACCAAACCCGTAAGTCTCTCAAACAGTATAAAAGCAAAATGGTGGCTGTGCATACTATGACACTTCTAAAACCCTCAATCTCTCAACTTGCAAGAAAAACCAAATTGGCGTACGGAGGTTATAATATAAGAAGTGGTTACCTAGCCCTTCGATGGGTGGTGGGGGGTAAACAATATAAAAATAAAATGACGTCCGGGCACACTCAGCCCCTGGTGGCGGTCACGTTACTTAAAAGAGGGCGTGGCCTAAAGATCACGTAAGTGATTATGTCGAACTAAATTTGAATTTTAACCCCCCCCCCCTCAGGGGTCATGCGACCTAATTCTAACCTCCGATTGGTTGTCTAATGATGACGTGACCGACCACGTGAGTGGTTAAGGATAGGCCGAAGTAAAAATTAAAATTCAACTCCCCCCCCCGTAGATCACGTGACCAGTGGTGAAGGTAGGGTCCAAAGTCCAAGTACACGTGAGTGGTTAAGGCTGGTTCGAGGCTAGGATCCAAAGTCCAAAAAGGCTCATTGATACGCCCAGAACCGGCCTTTTATACCTACTAACGTAAAGGCTGATTTCGTTGGTCTCTGGGGTGCATTGCTATTTGGTGATATCCAGCTTTCAGGTCAAGGGTGCTAAATATGGTTGCTCCTCCTAATCTGTCTAGAATGTCCTCTAGTCTCAGGATCGGATACTTTTCGTCCACCGTATTCTCATTAAGCTTCCTGTAATCTATCATGACTCGGTATTTCTCAGACGTTTCCCCTGGTAGACTCTTCTTCTTCACAGCCTACAAAGCGCTATTGTATGGCGACGTACTATCCACTATTATGCCTTGGGCCTTTAGACTCTCTAATTTTTCCCGAATGTGTTGTCGAAGCGCCTAAGGATATCATCTTTCTTTGACGTACGTAACCATATCTCGCTTTAATGAGATTTCATGGACTGTCTTCCCCGTCTTCCTCAACCTACTTCCCTGCTTGAAGAATATATCTGTGTATTCCTCCGGTATTAACTCCCTCCAGTTACCCGTCTTGTTAACCGCCCCTACTCGCTGTATCCCTCCCCTCGCAAGTCGCTGACAAATGAATTTCTCTCCTCCCAACCGAATATCCCATCGGTTTCCCACATTTCTTATTCGTGCCCCCACCTTAAAGAATAAATCGCATCCAATTATGATCTGATACTCGCGTGGCATGTTCCCCACTACGTGCATCATTAATTTCCCTCCGTTAACCCCCCATTCACCCAGATCTATAATGACTTTCCCGTCCACGTTACAGGGTCCACCCAGGGTGATTATCTTACAATGGCATACCTGAACATTGGGCGGGGGTGTCCTCTCTCCGTTTTTCAGCTTCTCCAATGCTTCTCGACCCACGATGGTGTTGGAGCTCCCTGTATCGACCAAGCACCGTACTTCTCCCATTTCGATAATAGGCAGGCCGGTGCTCTCGCTCCCCACGTTGCAACTCACCATTGTGCGGCCGCCGCTCTGTATGCATTCTCCTCAGATCTCTTCAGTGGATCCTCTCCTCCCGTTTGCTCTCCTCCATCCATTTCTCGACGTGTTCGGGCGCCTTGTCTCTCCATCCTCGATCTCTGTGCCTGAAGCCTCTGATATCTCCGAGATGTCGCTGCTCGACTCGTCTGGTCTATGTGGCTCTCTTCTTCACCTCACTCTCTGCGCATTAACCTCCATGGGCTCTCCTAGGTTCGCCTCTCTCCTCCGGTACATATAGGGGCATCTTCTTGCTATGTGGCCCTCGTTCCCACATTCGAAGCATCTGGTACGAGGGCATTGGGCCACAAGGTGACTCGTTTTCCCACATTCGTGGCACCTCCGCTCTTCTCTTCGACCGTTGTTCCTCGGCTTAGCCTGGTTCGTTCTTCTGTCACCTGAGCCTCTTTCCTGCCGACATCTCTCTGGTCCTTTCTCCTCCACGGCGCTGGCTTGTTCCTCGGGCGGGTGTACGTCACTCTATTCCACCCCTCTTCCTCAACCTCCATCCTAGTGTCTTCTTCCCGGGCGCTTGAATCTATCATGTCCTGGGCACATTCTCTAAACGTGCGCTCCCATGGCAGTCCTTCTGGCTTGTTAGTTTCCTTTGCCAGCTGTACTTTCAGTATGACGTCTAGAATGTTCGTCTTCCATTGCACCACCTCCGCGCTTTGTGTCTCCCTCATCTTCTCTATAATTAGATTGAAATGGGCAAGTAATGATGCCGCATACTGTCCCTTCCTCTGACCTTGCTTTCTTCTCTCGCGGAACATATAAAAAACGTCTTCTTCCGGAGTCCATCTTCCCCCTCCGTAAGCCTTTTTCAATCGCTCCTTGACCACTAGCCTGGCTGTCTCCTCATCAACTTGGATATGATTAAGAATGGCTCTCTTAATTCGTAAGATTAACACCGCCTTCAGCGAAATGGCATCGTTCCTATCCAGCATGTCCTCCGCTACTTTGACCTCCATTCTTTCTATGATGCAGTCGCCTCCTTTGATAAAGTGGTTTAGTTCGCCGATCTCACCTGAGAACCGTTCTATATCTTAGATAGCCTTCCTTATATCTTGCGACGTGGCTGTCCTCACTTTTAGCCTAGCTAGCATATTGGCATGCGCCTGAGCTAACGTGGTCTCTGGTAGTGGGGGCATTACTGGAGGTGCAGGTACTACCGGAGCCGCAGGACCCGCTTGATTAGGCGGCGGGAAGTTCAAAACTGCCTCTCTTAACCGTGGTTGCTCGTCATTTACCATGATGGAACTACGTTAGTCGAGAGAAGAAAAAGAAAAAAAAATTATCTTCCTTTAAACTGTAAGAAATTTACAAAAAAAAATCACCAGCTGACAGAATTCCCGGCTTTCGGCACCACTTATGTGAAGAGAATAAAAAAAAAGGAAAAGTAACACTGAAAAGACTCACTAGATTGCTGAAATAACACTGTTTTATTTCGCATTTTAATTCCTCTTATATACATTCTGTGTGTTTGTTTACGAGGGGAGTTAGGATTACGGCTGATATTGTGCATGGCCATCCCGTAACTTATATAAATATAAGTTAAGT
>NW_027105678.1:7819-8083 GCF_000696795.3 Halyomorpha halys | reverse complement strand
CAGCTGACTGAGGCTGTAACTCCCCCCCACCAGTTTACGAACAATCCTCGTAAACTTCAACTACACAATAAACTAATATAAAATACAACAAAAATAACTATTAACAATAACGTATATACAATAAGGAAAGCAAAAGATAGACACTCCTCATAACCGCTTATTACAAACTAAAAGTAAAGGAAAACAAAAATAAATTCATGAATTTATACTATTAAAAAAAATGAAATGTAATTTATTCAGTACATCGCCATAATCAAAGATAAA
>NW_027105678.1:4267-5622 GCF_000696795.3 Halyomorpha halys | reverse complement strand
CGCTTGATCTTCTCCCAAACGGTTTCGTTGCCAACATACAGGTGATGTTTTTCTCCAGGCTTCGAAGAATTCTACAAAATTCTACAGATCTGGTCATTCTTCACGCCTGGTTCCGACCAGATAGTCGTTATTTTACTACTCCCGTACTCACTATGATTAATTTTGGTCACTCCGGTGGTTTTTGTCTTCCAAATAATTTGTCTCTTCTTGTCATTGATTATTTCCTCAATTTCCTCTACATCTCTTGGTCTTTCTTCAGCCAAGCTCTCGTTATTCGAAGATTCTTCCCTACCATCTTCTTCCGCTTTATCCTGGTCTTCCTCTCTAGGCGTCCATTCCCACAGAAACTGTCTCATCACACCTGACGTTTCCCCAGCCTCCTCCTCTACTGCATTTACTGTTATTGCTCGTGACAACCAATCAGCTACTACATTTTCTTTTCCTGGTTTATATACGATTTCCATATTGTACTGTCCAAGAAGCTCCTTCCAACGCGTAATCCTGGCACCGACCGGTGCCGGACGGTTCCCCGTTTTCTTGTTCCACGGCGTTCGTGGTTATGCCTCTAGACAACCAATCGACCACCACATTTTCTTTGCCCGATTTATATATAACCTCCATGTTATATTGTGCTAGAAGCTCCATCCAACGAGTTATCCTAGCTGACGATTCCTTTAGTTTTCCCACCCACTGGAGTGGTCTGTGGTAAGTGTGTATCTTGAACCTCCTGCCGAAAACATATGGTCTAAAGTGATCGACGGCCCACACTATTCCCAAGAGTTCTCGCTCCATTGCGCTGTATCTACTTTCCGTTTCCGTACGGCGCCTGCTGGCATACGCCACTGGGCGCTCTCCCCCATCACCCTCCTGAGACAGCACCGCTCCTAGCGCATACTCACTCACATCTGTGGTAATCGTGAATTGCCGATTAAAATCTGGAAAAGCAGTACCGGCTCTTGCTGCAACCTCTCCATGCACCGCCTGATTTTGTCCTCCATCATCGGGGTGACGATCATCTTCCTTCCTTTCTTGAGTAGGTTGTTGAGTCAAACGAGATACTTCGCCATTTCTGGAACAAACCTCCTGTAATAATTTAGAGTCCCCAACAACCTCCGAATTCCTTTTATGTCATTAGGTACTGCCATTTTTCTGGATTGCTGAAACTTTATTCGGGTCTGGTTTAACTCCCTCCTTAGAAATTGTGTGACCCAGAAATTTTATATGTTCCTGCCCAAGCGCCGACTTTTCCCCTGACAATTTGCGCCCAAAAAGTCTTATTCTCTGGAACACGCTATCAAAGTGTCGCACATGTTCAATCTAGTTCTTACTAAAGACAAGGAGGTCATCCATGTAAA
>NW_027105678.1:0-722 GCF_000696795.3 Halyomorpha halys | reverse complement strand
TACTTGGATCGTCTCCAACATCTCGCTGAATTTGTCTTGGATTCTGTTATAGCATGCCAGGAGTTCTGCGGCATACTGACCATTAGACTGTCTCGTTTTTTTCGTTTCTTTGAACATCATGAATATATCCTCCTCTGGGGTCCACCTTCCTCCTCCGAATGCCTTTTTTAATCTTTCTTTGATGATCTTCCAGGAGGCCTCTTCATCTGCCTGGATCTGATTAAGAATATTTCTTTTTACCCGACAGGCTTTTGCATCTTCGCTGTATAGTAGATTCTCCGACATCTTCGCTTCTATTCGCCCCATCAGGCGATCGCCCCCTTTTAAAAAATGATTTAATTCTCCGGTCTCTCCGGTGAATTTTTCTAGGTCCGATACCGCCTTTCTCAGGTCCTGGGCAGTTGCCGTACGGACCTTGATCCATTCTAGGGTTGTGGCATGATATTGCGCTAAAGAGACTTCTGGTTGAGAGACTAATGGTTGAATCACTTGCGGAGGTGGGTTGGCAGCTGCTACAGCTTGGTTGACTGCAGCTTCAGTTTGGTTGACTGCAGCATGAGGTTGGTTGTTTTGGTTCATATTCCCTAGGTTCGGAACTGTTTTTCTCACTGATCCGTTACTGGTCATAATTCAAAGAGATCAATGAATAAAAAAAATATTTTCTTTTAGACTGAAAATTAATCCGGATCTAAAGTTCCCGGGTTTCGGCACCAGTTAAGTAT
>NW_027105677.1:8046-8413 GCF_000696795.3 Halyomorpha halys | reverse complement strand
TTGACCGCAACCCTGACCATCTCCCTATATATCATTTTTTTTTCTGTTGGATTCAGAGAAATTATCTTTGTCCTTCCCTGAATTTAAGTTAGAATGTTGGAGTAACTCAAGGAAGTGGCTCCTTGACTAGGGATGAAACCCAGGAGAGAGGAAGATAAGGAGAGAGAAGATGCCACCTTCATCCACATAAACATTCACCTAAGTCAGTTCACTCTATCTTTCATTATTTATTTGTGCTGAAGTTTTGACCTTCAGGCCTTCATTAGGGATACATACTAAGGCAAAGGTTTTGTCACTCAATCTTCAGAGAGAAAAAAAAAAAAGGGAGTATGTAAAATTAGTTTAATTTTATTCTTTTGAGACACCA
>NW_027105677.1:2777-4966 GCF_000696795.3 Halyomorpha halys | reverse complement strand
TGCACTTCACAAATCAGTTTATCATTAGATAATTAATATTGGACTATTAGGGAGACAAGGAAATGAGGCAGCGCACAAATGAGCAGAAGATGCCACCTATGTTTAGCTGTTAACATGAGCATTCCACTTCTAATACAGGAATCAAACAACATTAAAATATCTCTAAATGATAGACTTTGGAAAAACTGAGAGTCGATGTGGGCTGAAATTCTATTGTTCAACAAGTTCAGAAATATCAAAAATAAACAAAACAGAGGGAAAGTTCTGGAAGGGGAAGCAGAAGAGAGGAAGTGGTAGTGACCAGGGTGAGGACTGGTCATACCAATCTAACACATATATTTAGTTAGAAAGAGAGTGACCAAAAAACCTAAATGAGAAACCTACCAGTCTCCATTAACTGTCCAACATACAATAAAAGAGTGTGCATTGCTACAACAGGCTGTTGTGAAATATGGAATACCATGCTCTAGAGTAGTGTTGCTGTAGGACTCAATTGATAATATCGTAAAGCTATTGAAGGAAAGTCGACTAAACACAAAGATATAGGAATTTAAATTGTTTTTTTCCCCCATGTAGGTGATTTATTATTTATATTATTGTAGCATTGGTTTATTCCATAGAGCTAAAAATTAATTAACAATATTCTATGAAATCTCTGAAGGACAGTTTGCCCAATCCCTTTGTTCCTTCTATTATTTATATACATCTTTTACTAATATACTATACCATATCTGTTATACATTTTTATTTATGGATGTTATATATTTTTGTATCCTCTGTTACTTTTAATACACTATCATAAATAATATTTTAATTTGTATCTAGATCTCTTTGAAATATGGTAATCATGGTATAAAAAAAAAAGTCAAACTTGAATATAATAACCTATGAAAATAGCAATATAAAGTACCATAAAACCATCAGGACACCATTATTTAAGATTAGAAAGGCAAATAGACAGAAATCAGGAAATGATTTTTAAATAAAGGGCGTAATAACCAATTTGTTGACTGCCGAGAAAAAACAGTAACCTTAGCCAACTAGTATGGAGAAATATTATGTAACATAAATAAGTTAAAAGAAGACAACTATGTTATGTAATTATTTGGAATTGTAATAAAGTTCAAAAGTTATGTGAATCAATAAAAAGGAATTTCATGTCCTCAAGCTTCATCTTGATGGAACTCAAACATTGTGATATAATGAATGATTTTTAAATAAAGGACACTAAACAATAAGGATCATTTCATTAGATACACGAACACGTACCATATATTAGGTACCATTAGATACATGAACACCCATGAACGTACCCAACTAGGTAATAATAATATACCACAAATAGATAATAATATTTTGTTTTTATTTAACAATAAAATGAAAGGAAAAAGTTATCTAATTAATATTTTTATAAATTATTTACCAGTTAACAACAGGCAAACCAGTTCTTATTCGGGAGGATTTCTTGGTGCAATCGTCACCATCATCATCCGAGCAATACATCGGGCGATGGCCGTAAGTGATGATCCATGGCCATCTAGCTCTGTTTTCGGGCTTGTTAGCTTCCTTCACAACAGCAGCAAGTACAAAATATCAAATAGGTTATTTGCCAGAGAAATAATTGTTTTGATAGAAATATTACATAAATACAGTAGAACCCTACTTAAATGCCCTTTGAATCCACTGGCGGTAAAAGTAAAATAGATTAAGTGCTGAGGAGACACTAAGTTTTGTAGAACAAAACAAAATGACTGACTTTGAGACTTATATTAACACCTCGTTGGTTGACGACACATTGTCATCAAGCAGTGATGGCTTGGGAGAAAGTATAACGATAAGCTGTCGTCAAGGGAGATTAGTTCTGTTTGGAGTGATGGGGTCAGCTTTATCACCTCCCTTTCACCTTGGATTGTCCCAAACCGCGTTTAGTACTGCTCCAGGGAGGGCTATCCATAGCTTAGGTGGTTAAGGCACAGGTCTTTGCCACCAGGGAACTTTAGCGGTGACGGTTTGAATCCATCCTGGGGTGTTTCATTCGTTTTTTCATCAGCTTCCACCAGCGACAATCATTCTGGATCCTTCCGCCTTAAATTATTTTACACTACTTCAAAATTTTTTTTTATCCTATTCAAATTTATTTTTTGAAGTAAATAGATTTATTTATGTATGATTTTATTTTACCAACTTCC
>NW_027105677.1:0-567 GCF_000696795.3 Halyomorpha halys | reverse complement strand
ACATCCTCGGCCCTGAGGAGGGGGACGCCTGCTTCGGGAGTCTTCGGACATCGATAACCAATCAGAGAAGAAATTTAAAAATAAGGTAACGCCCTAAAAGAGAAGTGGGAGAAAAAGACAAGAGGGAATTTACAGAAGAACAGATAGACAGACTCAACAGGAAGGCGCAGACGAGTAAGGACCTGATTCAGAGGATGCGCTTCGAGCACACCAAGGCCAGGAGGCCTGGACATTCCTGATGAAACAGAAGACACCCACGGCACTACATCCCACGGCATCAGCAGCTATAAGTATAAATTAACTAATAAGCAATCATGTAATAATTTATATTTTATGGCAACCTTTATCTGAATCATTTGAATCATTTTAATCACAATAACAACTTGTAAATAAATACTTAGTTTCTTTATATAGTTTATATACTGTTATATATCCCCATATACCACTCTTTATTATCCTATATAATTAATGGTAAGAACATTTTATGAATATAAAGGTATTTAATTGGTAAACTGGTAAACACACAAACAGCCTTTGGAAAGGAATCCAATTATAATAATAGTTTTT
>NW_027105676.1:0-12323 GCF_000696795.3 Halyomorpha halys | reverse complement strand
CTCTTTTTTTTTGAGAAAGGAGGAGGTGGGATTTTTTTTTTATTATGAACAAAATTTTGTAGCTACAGGTCTTGCACCAATTTTCAGTTCTTAATGTAACCTATCAAAAATACTAATGCTAAGTATGTAACCTATCAAAAATACTAATGCTAAGTATGTAACCTATCAAAAATACTAACGCTAAGTATGTAACCTATCAAAAATACTAATGCTAAGTAAACAGTAAACCAAACTATTTTGTATCGTGAGCTTTAACTAAAAAACAGAGATGAACCAAAAAAATAAAAATAAGAATGGGAGTACACCACTTATCGTTAATTCATGTTTAATATATTATAGTTAGATTACAAAAGATTTATTTTAACCAAAGACCGGATCGTGGGGGTAAATTTGCTACTTCTATTATGAAGACAGTGAAATTCAATTTGAAACCAACATAATTTTAAGATCTTGAAAAATTTAGCAAGGTGCTATTTAGAAAGGAATGTTTAATATAAATAAATTTATATATTATAGTACTTCATTTTGTTATATATGTGTTGAAATTAGTAATAGACCTAAGAGAACTCTTTTACACTATATTTACAGAGATAAATAAATTAAATTACAACTAATTCTATTAATAAATACCAAATATAATAAATATCGGTTTAATAATTTAATTAAATCAGACCAAATTAATTTTTAATTTTTTAAACATAAATTAAATTTTCTAGATTTCAGTATAAATCGGAGCTCAACTTGCTTACTTTAGAACGCTATCTTTTATTTCTATTTATATGATTTAAACTTTAAAACATAAGTGTATTGCGCAAAAATACAATACATTTCTGTTTCACCAAGACATGATGTTTATGTTTATGTTTATTTCCAGCATTTACATAAATGCTTAAGATTACATACGGTATAAATGCCTAAATTATACTTCCCCAATGATTTTTCCATTAGTTTTTAAACAAACACCGGGAGAGGGGGTGAACAATTATTTTATTGTGCCTATTTGTAGATTGGACAGAACATTTTAACTATCCAATATTATTAATGAGAGAAAAAATAAAAAACAAACTAGAACGAAATGATTTATAGAACGCAAAAGATTCCAATACAAACCCTTAAGACTTTTAAATTAAAAACAACAACAAAATATCAACTAAATTAATCTTCCCGCAGCTCAGGGATGAAATGTATAATAACAGTGTTAAACCAAACAGAAATAAATGATTGAGATATACTTTGGATGTATTTTCCAGTCTGATGTACTCTCTCAGTTTGGTTAGAAGTGATTTAGACTGTGATGTTCTATCATTGGTCTCCATATATGCGATCTTATATCTTTTTGTCATGCCGGTACCTGAATTGCCTGTAAGGTTGCTTGGTTAGTTATTTAGTGACTTTTACTTAATAGTGATACTCGAAGGAGGACTTTTAAAATATTTCTATAACATCTTTAAATGTTATAAATAATTTTTGACACTCATTAATTAAACAAATAAATATTATTACATTAATTACAGATGTGGAAACGTTGAAAAAAATTGCTAGCTCCTGAAAAAATATTACAACAAAATCTCGGTACAAAATAAAGTGAGCATAAAACAACTTCATCCAATGAAATTCAAAGTTTGAATCACAAGTTGGTCGGAAACTAATCGGAATCTAAACGTTTGCTGACCAAACCTCCAGTTAAACTTAACTTTAACATTGACCAATTAATTTATCCGGCTTTTATTGAATTTGTTATTGTTAAAAATACTGCTGGGATACAAATTAGAGAATTAGAAACAGATATTTGAAGAATAAGTTTAGCGAAGTTTATAAAAAAAAAAGAATATAAAAAAAAGTTGTTTATCAACGATGAAATTTTTTGATTCTATAGATCGAATGAATACTAAAACCTTTTTATTTTACTTTCACTTACCTATAAATGTAGTCAGAGAAAATGTTATCGTAAATAATTTTGAATTTCAGTTTTTG
Source organism: Halyomorpha halys (assembly GCF_000696795.3). NCBI lineage: Eukaryota > Metazoa > Arthropoda > Insecta > Hemiptera > Pentatomidae > Halyomorpha > Halyomorpha halys. Next base: position 10,349 of record NW_027105676.1, on the reverse strand, counting down.
GTAGAAACGAAAAGTTTTGAGGTCTCCTGAGTTCAAATAACCAAGTCTCTTTAAATGATTTGTGTGTGATCAGTCTAGCTCAAAAAACGAAACGTCGTTCGAAATTGAAATTACATATACACGGTACAGGTACATGCCTGGAGTGCGACAGCATCTTTTTAGATAAAATAAACTGATTGGAAGTTTCACTTTTAAGAATCGATTTTCCACATTTTTTCGATTTAAAAAAAAATCACTCAAACAATTTCGATTAAACTCGGTATATTAATGTAAAAATATGTGCTCTTCAATATAAAATAGGTTTAATATAAAAAAAAAATAACTATCTCATATTGTTAGCACTAGCAAAAAATGGAAAAATTGGTTAAGATTAAAATATCATCGGTATAGTTTTTAATAAATTAATTAAGATTAAACTATCAACAGTATAGTTTTTAATTTATGTACATATTGCACATTTAGTACTGTTTTAAATTTGAGCTACTTAAGATTACTTATAGCTTCGAATTAAAACTTTATCCCTAATTTATAAAATTGATATAAATGAATTATTGGGATGATAAACGAACTTACTTTAGGATGCCAGATGTGGAAGATTCCCGGGTCCGTTGCCCTGACAACCTTCACTGTTGACTTAACATATTTTCTATACAGTGCGACATCCTCACCTCCCCATCCGATGGTCTGTTCCGAAAATCCATTAACTCTCAGCAAATCAGATCTGAAAATAAAAATACGGAGTCATCAACATGTTGAAAATTGTTTTTTATGTAAATTATATTTCAATTACCTCCATAGATTTCCTAAACATTATATAAAGGTGTTTTTTTAAAGACATGAATAACAGATTAAAATGATTAAGAATAAACATTTTCAGATACAAATTCAGTAATTTACTTAAATTCAGTAAATTATTTTAAAGTTAGTAGTAAATGATAATATAATATTGATAAATGTTATTGTCATTGTAATAAAATATACTTATATAGCCTAAATATTCTTTATAATTCAGTTTAAACATCCAACGTTTCGGCCAACTTTGCCATCTATTAATTAAACAGCTTTTATTACACCTTTAACAATTATCAACAATTTTAAAAATTTATTTATTTTATTTTATAGCCTGACATTAATAAAAAAATGTTACTGGCTATTAGGCCCATGTCCAATGTACGAATAAATCCAATACAATATCGTAATGTATTCAAATTAACCTGTAAAAGGCGTATAAATAACGGAAATCATATTTATGATGAATTAACTAGCACTATTTTATATTTTGTTACTTATTTGTTGAATATTTTCATTAGTTATTTATTTTAGTATTAATTCTTTTATATGAATAAAAAATACAATAATTTGACAAAAAGAAGATAATACATTGAAAAGAAAAAAAGATTATAGCTATTTATATATCAGAAAATAGCAATTATACAGTTACTTTTTGAATAAGACACTACAAATTTAAAACAGAATTTTACAGAAATTTTAATTAAAATTAATTCATGATTAACATGGTTGACTTGTTAAGAAGCAAAATTAATAGGTGTTTTAAACTAAAATAAATAAAATATATTGAAGTAGAGATTGATATAAAATTATATACATAACCTTGTGAGGTAGCTTAAAAGGGTTTTGATAGTACTATAATAAAATGTATAAATGAATGAATTGATATTAAATGTAATAGTTTAAAAATATAAGTAATTAAACATAAATTGGTACAAGCTAATTAATAATAAATACGATTTTCCTTATTCATTTGTGTTTCATAGGTTATTTGACTATATTATCTTATTAATTGTCGTTTTAGTCTGAAACTTTCGAAATGATTTATGTGAGGCTGTGAAATAAAATTAAGGTGTGCTGACATATAGTTAATAATGTTTTTAAAATTGTAAATAATAAGATTGTTATTAAAGCTGATGAATTACTGAATTGACCTTGTTAATGACCAGGTTAGTCAAAACGATGCTCACTAAATTTATTAATAAAAAACAAAAAGCCACCTGCTTTATATTAACATCTTAAATAATTAAATAATTAACAATTAACACAGTAATGTTAACATTCCTAAAATGTTCTTATTTACCAGGTCTGATATTATTGATGTAATCCGGTGAAGCATTTCCTCTTCATGTTAAGCTCCATCAACGTATATTGTATATATGTACTGTTATCAGTAAAAATAGAGTTTGATTGGATTCGGATTAAATGTAATTTTTTTTTACAAACAAAGATAAATGTAAATAATTGTTGTTTTATGTGTGTTTTTTATTTTATTTATTTAAAAGGACGGTACTGTTTGAATCAGCCATAAAAACATAAACAAAATAATTGTTTTCAATCATTTAAAATTCCTGGAGTTTACAGCTCCATTTCTTTTTTCAGATCGAAATTCAAATTAGGTTTATTCTGTTCTGTTCTGTTTTGCTTAATGGCGTAAAACTTCCGTGGTCATCAACGCCATTTACTTCCTTAGGTTTATTCTAAAACGAATTACTCTTGCATATGCAATTAAAAATGATAAAAAATATTTATTTATTTTTCTTGTATTAAGGCATTAATAAATTGTGGGAATTAAACAAAATAAAGGAAATTAAATAAATATAATAAACAGATATATGCTTGTTTACTACGATGAATATTATTATAAAACTTTAAAAATCTTCTAGCTATTAGTTGGCTCTTATAATTTGAAATATTTTTATTATTTTCGTATTATTTATTATTTTGTTATCATTTAATTTATATATTTGTAAATATGGCATTAATGAGCTCTATGATCCCTATCACTATAGTCTATAATTACATGACTATATGTAACATTACACAATAAAATAATTTTTAAAAATATCTATATTTTCCTTGAATATATTTATATTTATCCTAATTCAAAATAACATCCTAAAAAGTTAGATTTATTGTTAATAAATTTATTCAACTATTTTAAGAATAAAAAGATAAAGGAAAACAAAGTTTTTCCCTCCTTTAATCCTTTAAAGCTCTAGCCGATGAGATTTTTTTTTTCAAACTTCTGTAATTGAAGTACCTATTTCAGTTGAGAGCCATTCGGATATAAAATGCATACTAGACTGGAAACGTACTATAAGCTTCTTAAAAATTAAAAAAAAATATATATATAAAACGTTATTGCTGAGATAAAATATTACTAATGGAATTTTATTTTATAGAATTTTATATGTATGTACTACAGATATTCTACTTTAAAAAAATCTTCCTTGTTTTATAAACTTTATATGGTATTTAAATTAAATGAAGTCCTGTTACGGAATAATCTGATATCAGCCTCCAATTCAGTACTGAAAATGTGATAAAGAAACTTATGTTTTCTCAAAGAATGTTTTCATAAAAAAAATATAACAAATTAATAAATACACTTTTAATTTTATACTGGAAGTCCCGTAAATACTAGAAAATATTTAAATAGGTTAAGGTAGACAATTAAAGAAACAAAAAAAGTTAACTTTAAAAAAATGTGTAGTTCTATACTGAAAAGGATATATATATAAACTGATTGGAAGTCTATGTATCGAGGTTTTAACAACAATGTGACAAATGTATTTGTGTGATTTAGCCACAATGCCGATAACATGCCCAGGTAGAATGCTTGTCAATAGAGGGACACTTTTCGCTGCTGGTTAATGGATACAGGTGGAAGGGACCTTTCCGAGCAAATCTATTAAAACAGGTATCGCCTGCTGGCTTTGTGGGTAGGCAGGTCAATTATAGTTAATATACAACACTTGTAGCCCCTTGTAACGTATTCTTATTGGGCGTGGCTAATGATAGCCAATGAGGAAATAATATTCCAAAAAGGCGACGCCCCTTTTTGGAATAAGTGGGGGCAGTAGGAAAGCAGCACATAACACATATGGGCGACTGAAGAAGAAGGCAGGCAGAAGAGAGTATAGGATGCACTTCGACAAGAAGTCCTAAGAAGGGCTAATCAGACCTGGAGCGCCACGGCTTAGGCACAACACGACACCAACGGCTAAGGCGTTACTACACACCACAACATGCATCACACAACTCAGCAGCTATTTAGATATATTAGATAACAATTTATAAACAACATTTTATGGCAAACCTTTTTCTGAATCATTCAATCATTTTATAACTTCATTTTATCAATCATGTAAATAAATACTTTGTTCCTTAAGGTAGTTTATATGTTATTATAATTAAAACTATTATTAAATTAAAACTATTATTAAATTAAAACTATTATATTACCCAATATAAAGATATATAATTGATAGACTGGTAAACACAAAAGCCCTTGGAAAGGAATTTGATGATAATAATAGTTTTGCAGTTGCCCAATCTTAATTAATTTATTTATTTTTAGATAATTGTCTTCAGCGATTGTCCAGGGATCCCGAACGACAGTGTCCATAGCGTAATAATAATCTGAACGAAACTTAAGACTCTTTAAAAAATGTATACACTTTAATGTTTACACGTACAGATGTAATAGACTTCTGTATAGCGACATTCACAGTAACGTAGGCCTGAATTTACTTGTCACGAAGAGCCGTTGGCGTTTAGTGGAAGACACCTTACTAATATACCAAGCTTCGTTATTTTTTATAGACATCACTAACAATCCACTATTATGTTTAATGTGATTTGCAATAACACAATAACTGTCTCTTGGAAGAAATATGAAAATAAGATTGGGCTATTTTAATAATTGCTATAATTAATTTTTTTTGCGTTTTTATAATTACTCTAAGAATATTTTAGCGTGCATTATCCCAAGTCAATTAAGAACGAGGTACTTTAGAGTGGTTATTCGTATCATTTATGTTGTTATACGGTTGATATAAATATCCTATATCTGTTAGGCTTGAATTAGAGAAATTGGAACGCAGTTGACGTAGTCAGGCAGGTATCTCAATACTTTCACTTGAACCACTATTAATAATAAAAATTATTATGTTTATTATGTTACTTTATTCGTCTCAAAAATTTGTCCTTCCTCATTCATTGAATAAACTAGCAAAGAATAATGAAACAAATATTTTATCCGATACACATAGCAATAACAATTGGTTTAATGTAAGTATTATGGAGGGAATCACTGCCTAGTATTCTCTGGTTATGTCGCTTTACTCCATTGGCTTTCTCCAAAGTGATTTCCCTAATCATTTGATACGGGTGCTACATAAACAGAGGCGGTCTATTGAGGAACTGTATCGCTGGTCACCAGGCTGTCTGTTAATAGGTTATTTGACTAAGTTAATCAGCTGGAATATTGTTGGCTCTCTCCAATGTTCGCTTGGTTTGCTGATACGCAGCTATAATCTTATCTGTACAATTCAGTATAATAATATTCCATTAATTCTGTGCGTTGGAAACAACAATTAAAATTTTTTTTCTTTGTCTGCCTGACACCTTTGCAAACGAAAAAAATAGAATGTTCATTTGTCGACTGAAGTCCATTGAAAAATGTATTTCGACAAAGTAAGGGGAAATATAGAATGTATATAAATCCAGTATCTAATTAGTTTTTCTTAAGATTTTTGAGTTAAACAAAACCTTAAGTTATTGAAATGTCAGTAACTAACAATAATTAAGTTAGTTTTGATATTCTGTATTGCTTGACCAACTCATTAGGAGTCAAAAAGATTTGGAATTTAGACAAAAGACTATAAATTAAAGAAAAAAACCATTAGTGTACACCTTTTGATCTGCGTGTTTAATTATATTTTTATTAGCATAAAGTTTGTAGGTAGGGACTTGGAAAAGATTTTTTACAATTTCTAAAATGTATTTTAAAAGAAATTAAGAACATGTAATAGCTGGTCCAATTTAATGATAGAAACATTGAAAAAAAAACATCAATCATATAACAGAAATTTTTTTTTTATTCAAAGAAAAAAAATATTTTTTTTACTGTTTTGGGGACAAGAGCATAACAGGTTTTTAAAAATACATATTGTAATCTTACAGCAGCGAGCTTAGTCGTAAACGAAGTCTTCCCTTTAAATGCACGGCTATCAGAAAAATCGGACATATGTTGATCATTACATGTGTTGAACATCATTTTCATTTCTGAATTTGTTTGCGTGCTGATTTATTTGTCTGTTACTAAAAATATTGAACATAATTCATTAGCTCTAAATTTTATTAACTTATAATGATGCTATAATTATGGACTAAGTAAGTATTGATAGTCATAATATTTTGAAAATTTCAATGTTGATTATTTATTTTTCCCCATCTTTTGAGGAAAAATCTGCACATTAGTTCGTCAACGAACAGTTCTTCCTTACACAGTATTGAGTCCCTGACCGTACAAATTTTTATTTTCATATTGTGAATGCGCGAATTGTGTGCAATACAGGTGTTGGTGATACACTCCTGCTTACAAAACAGTACAGTATTTTTTTTTTTAATGATGTATTGAAGAACCATTGATTGCTAAGTTATTTAGTAGCATTTGAAATTTAATTAAGGTTAAAAAAAAATTAACGGTTCCTTTATCGTGGAACACGAGCTCCTAACAAGTTTCATTGCACGTAGACACAATCCAATCAGAGGTTGAAGCACATCGAATGATTGGGTTTCTGGCTTGCTAAGGATAGCACGCAGCGTTCAAACCGTTCCGTTTATTATTTCTATTTTGCGCTAGATTAAGATAAAAGCCTATAAACTGTCGGATAAAGAAACTTATGTTCGTTTAAAAGTCTTTAAAAAAAAATAAAAATTTGTTTTTTATTGTTTTCCATAGTTTTATAAAAAACTTCTATTAATAATTAATAATTCTATCAGAATTATAATGCAACTAGATATCAGAATTTTTTCTACCTTAATGGTTCTGGATCTCGGAGAATGAAGAGTCGAAACTCTTTCATATCTCTTTATTTTTATGTTGTTTGAATTTTTTTTTATTTATAGGAACTAGTGAAGCCGTGACGGGATATACTGGTTTAGGATATAATCTTTATGAATTCCTTAATAAATTTTTGAAACATTTAATTTCGTTCAAAATATTACTTTAAAGTAATATTTCACATCTCAGGCATTGACTTATAAAGCATCAGTAAATTTATTTATTGTGTATTAGTCGTTAATTTATTAGTTCTGTTTAATTTCAAAGGCTAGTGCTACAGAAAACTGCTGGGATCTCTTCAAGTCCTGCTTCATCTTCCACATGTAGGTGACAAAGATTGGTTCAGAATTCCCAAAGCTGAATATAAATATTGCACATAAGTATGAATACCTGTTAAGATGAAATTATTTTGTATTGATTCTGTTTGCCTTGTGTTTATAGTATTTTGATATTATTTAATTTGTATTATGTTAATTGTTAATTGATTTACCAATTTTATCAGCTTCAATATTTCTTAATTATTATTCTTATCTTTCAATTGTATTAATTTTTTAACTTTATATCTCTATTCACACCTAATGAAGGATATAACAACCAGTGAATGTGGTTGATTGAGAAGTAAAATAATGATTTTTTTGTGCTATAGCACTTATTGCCTTAAATTAATATTACTAAATAGATAAAGTATCTTTTGAAAAAATATATAATGATATTCTGAATAACTGAAAGAATTTCATCAAGATTTATCATCATATTTTCTTCGATAACCACTTCAAGATATTGAATGTACATAAGTATACTATTGGTCTGTTAGTATGTACTGTATTCAGTAATACTGACAGTTTAAAAAAAAACATCGAAAATCTGTGGAGAGCTTAAGTTCAATGGCAAAATTTTATGATACTTCGAATTCTAGGAAATAAATTTAGTTTGTGGTGAAGTTGAGGCAACTCTATATCCAGTGCAATACAGCTCTGGTGAATGGTTATATGAAACTTTACATTGCTGTGTAATATCAGTCCTAGATTTATGAGAACTTTAATACTGAGAGTATTTATTTGAATTTATATTACATAAGAGTTGAAACTTCTGTCGTCAAATTATAATTTATTCTGATTAATTTTTAGGTGATATGGCTCAAATTTTAATTGAAATTATATATACCACAACAATAACTTCGAATGAGTGTTCCTTTTAGTTCCTAAGAATAAAGTAAAACGTATTTTAATGGAACCCTCTCTCAACGGAGAAGTTTATTAAGGTAACGGCCAATGAGAATTTAGTTAACAAGATTCCAGAATTCAAGGCAATAAGAGACATTTAGGCATTGTATGTTTAGCATTAAATGTATGTATACTGCATATCAGTGTGTTAAGTATTTAAGCATATAAGTAATAAGTATAATTTAAATATCAAATAAAAAAATTGGGCTTTGGGGCTGGCCGACAGAAGTGAAAAAATAATACTAACACCTTATTAATAATGATCATAGCGTTCCCTCCTATTGCTTAAGGTTGAATATATAAATTCCAGAATGATAATAATTTGTATAAATCAGTCATTTCCTAAGTAAAATCTAGCCAGGAACGTTTTATCATATTAGGAAATTCACTGAATCGAATAGGAACTGAAAAGCTACTCCAACCTCTTACTGTTCTATGACAAGATAAAACTTTTCCTGCTTGAATTTGCCAGCAATGTACTTTATTTTTTGTTCTTATATATTAACCCATTATTAACGGAAACTTCTACATTGCGATTAACACAATCTTCCTCATGGGTATAGGAAAGGTTTATTCTCTTCTAATTAATATTATTATTCTGAAACTAATATTTTTCTTAAACTATAAGAGAGAACGCATGATCATTATTAATTATTGTGATGATTATTAAATTTTAATACATAATTTCATTTCCGGTAGTTTCACTTCTGTCGGCAAGTCCTGAGACTGCCACAATTTTTTTTTAATTTATCAACATTTTTCATGTCCACAACTTAAGATTTCTTATTATTGTACCATAGCGTAAACTATCTCATAGTATTCCTTCAAAAAGTTGTTATAAACTTTTATAATAATTTAATACACATAACGAAATGGAATATAAATTGATACTAATGGGAGCCGGTCTTTAAGCTTTTAAAGTTGATGAGAGAGAGTTCCCCGGCTAGGAAATAAGAGATGAAAAGAGCCGACATAAAGACAAATCCTTGGGGAGAGCCGTAGCTGAAATAATGATGAGATTAGGCTCAGCTCGTGGGGCTTTGAGGTAATCCAGTTGGGCATCCATTACCTGCCGATCGTAGAGAGGAGGGGAGGGGGGGGGGCGGTATCCCATAGCCCCGATATCACTAGGTCTGTAGGAAATCGCTCCGGATCATGGAGGTGAGTTTCATTGCCAGGATTTAGTTGTCGAGTCAAGCCATTTTGCTTGCACATTTCACAACTTGCTCCTTCGTTCTACTAACCTTTATTAAGGAACTCCTTAATCGCAACTATACCAATCTACTCAGGACTATTGGAGTGCCTTTAGTCTATAGTACTGATACTAGGAATGCCACTTAAGGAAAGATTACACTTCTAGTATAGAAGCCCGATGCATATAATCCAGCACTTAAAACAAACATCTGTAAATAATTTGAGAAATTAACTTGTAACAAACTTAAGACGAAAACGCATTTCTGGTGGTTCCAAAACTCTAACTTGCCATTTTACTGAACTAATTCACTTATAATACAAAACAGATTTTATTCTCAATTGACAAATGATTAACCTTGAAATCTAGATAATTAAGTGATCATGTTAAGATATATCACAGCTTATGCGACAATATATCACTTACATTAATTGCCTTTAAGAGATCCAGATTGCAAATCTTGACAATTATTATCAGTTTATCTCTCTTTACTTAGATTCAATTATTTTTTAATCTTCCTAGTTATATTTGATATCTAAAGTCTGTAGATTCCATGACTTTCAAAATGTATCATTTTATATGTCAGTAAATACCTAAGGTTTCTGAAGTGAGTGTGTTACACCAATAAATACGCCAAACTGCAAATAGATACTCTTGAAAGCCACTAAGATTAGGAGGATGTTGGAATAAGATGGAAGCTGGGGAAAGGAAGAAAGTGGAATAGGAGACGGAAAGTGGGAGGTAAGGTGGTGTTGATAGGACCTCTCAATCACCCACAGCCTCTACAGCTCCTTCAATTATTTCTTCCCCTCTAACTGACCAACGCCACTCTACAACGCAAACTTATTTTTCTTTATTCACCAGTAATCAAAACTTTCTCCTTCATCATTCTTTTCCTTCGCTCTGTAATTTCCTTTCTTTATTTCTCTTTTTTTTTGAGAAAGGAGGAGGTGGGATTTTTTTTTTATTATGAACAAAATTTTGTAGCTACAGGTCTTGCACCAATTTTCAGTTCTTAATGTAACCTATCAAAAATACTAATGCTAAGTATGTAACCTATCAAAAATACTAA
>NW_027105675.1:0-1388 GCF_000696795.3 Halyomorpha halys | reverse complement strand
GATTTTCCATCTAACATTAAGACAATCTGGACATACGCAGTTGAGCTTTGGGGCTCCACTTAACCTTCGAATCCCTCTCGTATTCAATCCTTATAATCCAAAATCCTTCGTAAAATCCTCAATGCTCCTTACTTTGTCTCAAATAAAATCATACCTTAATGATCCATTGTAACGATTGGATGCGGGAAGAATTTGATGGTTTGGTGGAGCCCCAGAGCTCAATTCCATATGTCCAAATTGGTCTGATTATCGTAGTGTATTCTAATTTTTTTGTAGTGAATGGGAAGTTTAGAACGTTTGTAAAGTAAGTGTTGTAGCAATCGGAATCTACGAGCAGTTTCTTGTCGTTTCAGTTTTGTGAATATAATTGTAAATATGTATATGAACTGTTAATTATTTTTACATAATTTTCTTTTCTTTTCTCTTTTTTTTATATATAGTTATAAGTATATATATAGTAATAAGTATATATTATATATTATATATAGTAATAAGTGTATATATATAAGTATATAGTAATATATATATATATATATTATTGTTTAACTGATTAAAGTGAGAAAGTAACTTATAATTAAAGTGTAGTAAACGATTTTATTTGATTTTACCACATCAAGAAACCCTCTAATACAAATTTCGAAAAGATCGGATGATAACATTTTTTAACCCAAACTTTTCGTCCTATAGTTTAAAAAAAATACATATAACTTCAGTACTACCCAACCAAACTTGGCAATGGCATTGGGTTCTATAAACTGCACTAAAAGGCACACAATGGATCTAATTAAACAAACTAGAACCGGAGATAAACGTTTGAAAAGTTTTATTTATTTGAAACCAATATTTCTCCCTTATAAGTGCATTAAATCTTTTATTAATGTATGTTAAAAGAGTAGACACTCAGCTTTTCAACGCTTTTAATTAACCTAGAAGCCAGTTATGAACAATTATATAAAGAATAGACATCTGGAAAAATAAAATGCTCTATGTAAATCAAGATGGAAAATTTCCAATTTTTAATATTTTTAATATCCAAAAACGAATACGATTTACTTTCTCCTAAAAAAAGATATTGATTTATTTTACTGAAATATGTGGTTTGATTTCACAAAAGATGTTGAATATAATTCCCTTTAAAATTTTTTTTGTATTTTCTTAGAACATTTTTGAGAAATTTGTTCATGTTTTTTCATGCAATTTATGTGAGGGTACAGACAAAAATTTTATATTTTTATATATTATATTATATTATATTTTTAACGCTACCAGGGCCACTAATTAGTCGTAACTGCTCCAAAAAACTAAGATGGTCGGTCCGTTGCTAGGTGACGCAACAATGATCTCTCCTAGCAACTGTCTCTATTACTCATTATTAGAAACAAATATAA
>NW_027105674.1:16418-16770 GCF_000696795.3 Halyomorpha halys | reverse complement strand
ATATCGGATGTACATACGTATCGTATATATCATATCCACTTTTACATTTGGATACTTCAAAAGAGTACCTATTTTAACATAAATTTAACTAACATGAACACGATAGTAATGTCTCCAATACAGCTGGTCAATTAGTTGATGAAGTATAGTCAAGAAAATATTCAAACCCGTATAATCATTCAACTAATTGCAACCTAATCTAAAGCCTAATTTTGGCGCCCGTATATTATTCTAAAAGGAACAATCCTAGAATAAATAAAGAATATTATTATTATTACTTTTAAAAATATATAAGACTAAATTCTTGATTTTGTTCATTTCTAAACTAATTCATTTGAGCTCTATTTGGCTT
>NW_027105674.1:15835-16368 GCF_000696795.3 Halyomorpha halys | reverse complement strand
ATACTTCAAAAGAGTACCTATTTTAACATAAATTTAACTAACATAAACACGATAGTAATGTCTCAAATACAGCTCGTCAATTAGTTGATGATGTATAGTCAAGAAAATATTCAAACTTGTGTAATCATTCAACTAATTGCAACCTAATCTAAAGCCTATTTTTGGCGCCCGTATATTATTCTAAAATGATCAATCCTAGAATAAATAAAGAATATTATTATTATTGGAAGATTGTTGATTGACCGTGTGAATAGATGAATGGAATATGGTCCGGGTGGGGTAAAAAAAAAACTCAAATAGTAGAATTATACTAATTTATTGAGCCAACGTTTCGCCCCACGTTGGCTCAATAAATTAGTATAATTCTACTATTTGAGTTTTTTTTTACCCCACCCGGACCATATTCCATTCATCTATTAATATTATCATTATTTTTAGAAATATATAAGACTAAATTCTTGATTTTGTTCATTTCTAAACTAATTCATTTGAGCTCTATTTGGCTTTGTCAGAATCGACTTATACCCATGATC
>NW_027105674.1:14251-15785 GCF_000696795.3 Halyomorpha halys | reverse complement strand
ATAAATAAAGAATATTATTATTATTGGAAGATTGTTGATTGACCGTGTGAATAGATGAATGGAATATGGTCCGGGTGGGGTAAAAAAAAAACTCAAATAGTAGAATTATACTAATTTATTGAGCCAACGTTTCGCCCCACGTTGGCTCAATAAATTAGTATAATTCTACTATTTGAGTTTTTTTTTACCCCACCCGGACCATATTCCATTCATCTATTAATATTATCATTATTTTTAGAAATATATAAGACTAAATTCTTGATTTTGTTCATTTCTAAACTAATTCATTTGAGCTCTATTTGGCTTAGTCAGAATCGACTTATACCCATGATCTGTTGAACAATAAAATTGTCAGGACAAATCCGATGTATTTTCGATATGAATTAGATAAAGGTTGAAACATTTTTTCTTTAATATTAAATTGAAGTGATCTCACTTTTCTATTTCCTACTCAATATAGTGCTTTTTTTAATATTTTCTGGAAGATTGATATATTTTTTTCTTCTCTTGTTATGTATTACGTTGAAATAGTTTATTTTTATTTAATTTCAATAATCTCACTGCTTTATATGGTAGTTATGTTTGTAGTATATAATATTGGTTTATACCAAGAATCTAATATTAAATTGTTGATTTTAATTGTAGTTGACCTTTATTATTGTTTTTCTCTTGCAACAGCAATAACATTTTAAAAATATATATAAATTGAGAAATTAATAAAATGCGTCATTTTTTTATTATCTTTATTGAAATTTACAACTGTATATTGTATAATACATTCAGTAAATTTGATCTTATATAAAATGGAGTGTTACAGGCGTGTAGAGAAAATACCCATTGGTAGCACTCTAATGACATTTTACATTATCTGCTAATCTTCTTTTCAGACGCCTCAGAGGATTTTCAGGAATGGAAGAGGACTCAAGGTTAGAAACTAGGGAATTGAGTGGTTAGAGAGTTTATATGATATGGAAGGAGTGATATCTGGTTCGAGTGTGATCGGTTGCATAGGGAACATTAAGGTCTTTGTGTATGATTTTATTTGTGACAAAGTAAGGAGGATTGAGGATTATACGAAGGATTTTGGATTGTAAGGATTGGATACGAGAGGAAGGTTTAGTGGAGCCCCAAAGCTCAACTCCATAGATAAAATACGCTATTAAAATTAAATCTGTACCGCTCTAACCCATGATGGGTCACGGGTGGAATACTTTGTAGTGAAGTGCTGTTACTTGACCAACAGTTGTGCATGAAGGTGATTTGGTGAAAATCACGCTCGACTGGCAGATTTTTATCGAATTAAGGATACCGACTTCATGAGGCGGAATGGACCCTGCAGGGTTTCCGAACCCACAGGACTGGCTCACGACTTTATCGAGCTACTATCTATATGTTACTTGCATAACTTAGGTTTTATAGAATTCCTAAGTGAACTAATCCTAGGATTTCCAAGGAACTAAAATAATAATATTTATTTTAAGTTTGAAAATCATAAAAAAATATTTTTGTTCTAACAAACTAGGGGGGGAGGGGG
>NW_027105674.1:6956-7583 GCF_000696795.3 Halyomorpha halys | reverse complement strand
AAATTGAAGTGATCTCACTTTTCTATTTCCTACTCAAGTGCTTTTTTTTTTTATATTTTCTGGAAGATTGATATATTTTTTCTTCTTTTGTTACGTATTACGTTGAAATAGTTCATTTTTATTTAATTTGAATAATCTCACTGCTTTATATGGTAGTTATGTTTATAGAATATTGTTTTATACAGAGAATCAAATATTAAATTTTTATTTTAATTGTAGTTGACCTCAGAATGGTCGTTAACCTTTATTATTGCTTTTCTCTTACAACAGGAATAGCATTTTAAAAATAAATATAAATTGAGAAATTAATAAAATACGTAATTTTTTTTTATTATCCTTATTGGAATTTACAACTGTACATAATTATACATTTAGTAAATTTTATGTATGTTATTTTGGAATGATCCCGTCATGTAAGGAAACCACACATTGTTAGCACTCTAATGACATTTTACATTACCCGCTAATCTTCTTTTCAGGCGCCTCGGAGGATTGTCAGGAATGGAAGAGGATGCAAGGTTAGAAACTAGGGTTTTTTTTTTTTTTCCGAACCCTCTAAAACAGAAATAAAAGTGAATTAGTAAGTGCATTACTGTGAAAAAGAAAAGTAATTCGTGTTGTGTCTTA
>NW_027105674.1:4911-5234 GCF_000696795.3 Halyomorpha halys | reverse complement strand
TGATAGGTAATGCTTTATATTGGTCAAGCTTTAATTTTATCTAAGTAAGTAAGGAAAACCTTACTTACTTAACCTTACGCTCCGTTAGGCATAAGCCAGAGAAATCATAAGAGAGATTTATGGCATGCTTACAAACCAAGCTGATTCTATCTATAAATTGCCCCATTGGAAATACCAGTCTTACAAAATAGATCTAACTATGAAACGCCAGAATCAGGACTCAAATAAAATTAAATTCTTAAAGAAGATACAAAAATATTCAATTTATGAAATAATTTACACTGACGGCTCCAAACAAAATGAAAATGTTGGTTTTGCAATAA
>NW_027105674.1:3480-4408 GCF_000696795.3 Halyomorpha halys | reverse complement strand
GATGGAGCTCTTGAGAAAATGCCAAGTTCTCATAGGTCAAGAACCCAATTGGAAGTCTTCAAGACTCAGAAGTGGAAAATTTGTGCATTTTGCCCACTCCGACCATCGCGAGTAGGCGTATTCTGGGCCTGACATTGTTTTCAAAGATCATGTTTCTGACTAGATTTCATTCAGCATACATAGTGTTGAGAATTTATCGTATAATTTTGAACTTTGGATATTAATTAGTTGCTTTATTTAAAATTAAGATTCAATAAATTTTAAATAATTAAATATCCTTTTGTTATTTTATTTATAATAGGTTTATAAATATAATATAATTTTGTAAGGTTTATTTTTTAATAATTCGTAGTGATCAGAATAAAGATTATTCATACCAACCTTTGCTATTTACATTAAATTACAAAAGAGTAATTATCAAAATTCGGAACCTTTCAGTATCCATCAAGTAATAAACAAATATTAGAGGAGTGTAGAGAACTTGATAGCTGAGTGGGCTGGGGCGAGGGTCTCAGAGCGCTGGATTCAGAAGGTGGTGGGTTCGATTCCCACCTTGGTTGGTCAATATTTATTTTGCGACGGCTTCGAGAAATGATCTTGACATTCCCACTGGGTCAACTCTTCACACAGTTAGCAACACCATAAAACTATTACATAGCAAAATATAAGAACTACAATAACAACAGAATTTGTTTTTAATATTCTGATAAAGAAAAATAGAATGTACCAAAAAAAGCTAAAAAAAAATACATTTTGGCGACAAGCTGAAAATATAATATATTTCTCCACTATTATTATTATTTTAATAATAAAATATTACTGATTAGTAATTATAAAAAAAAAACTCAGAGCCTGCTAATCGTAAAGAACGAAAGTCACTCAGAGTAGGTGGGTTAATGGTGTGCGAAGGTTCTTCCTATTGCTACTG
>NW_027105674.1:3006-3430 GCF_000696795.3 Halyomorpha halys | reverse complement strand
TGATAGGTAATGCTTTATATTGGTCAAGCTTTAATTTTATCTAAGTAAGTAAGGAAAACCTTACTTACTTAACCTTACGCTCCGTTAGGCATAAGACAGAGAGAAATCATAAGAGAGATTTATGGCATGCCTACAAACCAAGCTGATTCTATCTATAAATTGCCCCATTGGAAATACCAGTCTTACAAAATAGATCTAACTATGAAACGCCAGAATCATGACTCAAATAAAATTAAATTCTTAAAGAAGATACAAAAATATTCAATTTATGAAATAATTTACACTGACGCCTCCAAACAAAATGAAAATGTTGGTTTTACAATAATAATACATGGGGCACCCTAAAGATATAAATTACCCACATACTCAACAATATTTACAGCTGAACTTCAGGCGATTTCAACAGCACTTCATTTATCCATAG
>NW_027105674.1:0-513 GCF_000696795.3 Halyomorpha halys | reverse complement strand
CTTAAAATCCTCAAAATCGCTGTTTGATTATTTGCGTTGCGTAATAAGAACAGGTGATTCAGATGTTGCGCTGAACATTTAGGACAGGGGTGGCCGATAAGTCCAGTCAAAAATCGATTGGCCAATTTTGATCCATCGTCGATCGCTCCCATTATTTGGGGATGTATTCCGTGTTCCATGAACTTAAAAGCAATTGTAGAAGACAAAACGTTTTAGCAATGATTTAATGCATTCTAGAAATTCCTAAAATTCTGACAACCTGTCACTGCGTTCTCTGCCCATCCAGCACAATGCATTTTGACTTCTGTTCACCGGACGCAACGCGTGAACGCAACAGTTACGACTCGGCTCATTGAAGCACACAGCATGCTTGAATATTTGGTAGTCATGCGGTAGCTTCTTTTAATTCGTATTAACAGTAATATTATTAATCAATATTGTTTATCCTCTATATTACCTTTTCTTTGTTTTAAATTAAAACATTAGAGTTCTATCAATGGGTTACAACACGAG
>NW_027105673.1:7718-9902 GCF_000696795.3 Halyomorpha halys | reverse complement strand
GAAGATTTTTTTTGCATTACACAGTTCTATTAAGTCTTTTTCTTGGTTAGTAGAGAATCACTCCCTAATAATTGGGGTATGAGGTCTTAAAAGCGAGACCGCTACTACTGGTCTATACAATGAGTACTAAGAGCCGTCAGAACCTTCATGGGCCTACATGAAGCAACCTAGCTGCCTTGACGTGAACTTGTACAGTCAACAGGCAAACGTTGTATATTGATATATGTACTATTTCTTGTAAATACTTTAATTGTATAATGTAACCATGTCATATATTGTAATATTCATAAATTTATTATTTATTTTTACAAACATTACAATAGAATGTTCTGATCCACTCAGAGCTAACATCTTACGTGCAGAATCTCTCGATGGAGGTTAATAGCCCAGAGAGATCACTTAACTTGACTAATAATGTGAAATATCCCCTTCTTAGGAGGCAGTAAGTAACAATATACATAGTAGATCAGTGTGTTCTAGTGCTATGTTATATATATGTTGGACTTTTATTTCGTTTCTGATTTTCCCCTCCCTGATAGCTCTCCCTCCTTCCTATACTTTTCCTCCTTTTGTCATAACCTATTGGAAATACTTTTAGGAATGGCCACCCCTTCACTTACGGTCGTCGCGTATACCTTACGGAGAGGAATTTCCATCCTATGAGGATCCACAGCGAATACCTGTGGGACTTGCCATCCCCTTCACGGCCGTAAGCGCATACACTACGGAGTGAAGTTTCCATCCTGCGATGATTAACGGCGAATATCCGTAAAACTCATCCTGTCAATTCACTCCCTATTCAACTACCTGATCTATTAAACATGCATTCTCGAGGCCTTCCCGTAGAGTACCTCACATCTTAATTGATATCAAAAATAATTATTCATAGACACCTCGACACAAGAATTGTGTTGCCAAAAAACAAAACAAAAAAAAAACGGGGATTTACTCTGCACTTGGAATAGCAGAAGAGACGAACACGGTGGTGTGTCCAATGGAAAACCTGTTAGGTCTGCTCTCACAAATCTTGAGACAAATTATTATTGTTTGTCTAATTATATAATATAATATTATTATATTTAATAATTATATAATATTATTTTTCTAATTACTTCAAACATTTAAACTACAATGCTAGGTTGGCACCAGAGCTGGGCAAAAATTAGCCATTGTTGAAACTAATAGCTAATATTTTTATGGATACGATATTTATTCATTAATGGTTCATTCATGAATTATAGTAGATCAGTGTGTTCTAGTGCTATGTTATATATATGTTGGACTTTTATTTCGTTTCTGATTTTCTCCTCCCTGATAGCTCCCCCTCCTTCCTATACTTTTCCTCCTTTTGTCATAACCTATTGAAAATACTATTAGGAATGGCCACCCCTTCACTTACGGTCGTCGCGTATACCTTACTGAGTGGAATTTCCATCCTATAAGGATCCACTGCGAATACCTGTGGGACTTGCCATCCCCTTCACGGCCGTAAGCGCATACACTACGAAATGAAGTTTCCAGCCTGCAATGATTAACGGCGAATACCCATAAAACTCATCCTGTCAATTCACTCCCTATTCAACTACCTGATCTATTAAACATGTATTCTCGAGCCCTTTCGTAGAGTACCTCACATCTTAATTGATACCAGGACTAATTATTCATAGAAACCTCGACACAAGAATCGTGTTGCCAAAAAAAACGGGGATTTACTCTGCACTTGGAATAGCAGAAGAGACGAACACGGTGGTGTGTCCAATGGAAAACCTGTTAGGTCTGCTCTCACAAATCTTGAGACAAATTATTATTGTTTGTCTAATTATATAATATAATATTATTATATTTAATAATTATATAATATTATTTTTCTAATTACTTCAAACATTTAAACTACAATGCTAGGTTGGCACCAGAGCTGGGCAAAAATTAGCCATTGTTGAAACTAATAGCTAATATTTTTATGGATACGATATTTATTCATTAATGGTTCATTCATGAATTAGAGTCGTTCGTATCCATGGCAATTTTACCAATTACTTTCGACTATAGTTGATTCTTGCTCATCTCTGGTTCGCATTATTGCAACTTCAATAACAAAACGCTCTTGTGCTCATGAACTAATTCAAACATATATTTCATACATGAATTATAATCTTAATTGTGTCCCCATTCATATTATTATTT
>NW_027105673.1:6550-7118 GCF_000696795.3 Halyomorpha halys | reverse complement strand
TATTTTTCATCTTATTGTTTAATATTATTTTTCTAATTACTTTAAACATTTAAACTACAATGCCAGGTTGGCACCAGAGCTGGGCAAAAATTAGCAATTGTCGAAACTAATAGCAAATATTTTTATGGATACGATATTTATTCATTAATGGTTCATTCATGAATTAGGGTCGTTCGTATCCATGGCAATTTTACCAATTAGTTTCAACAATAGCTGATTCTTGCTCATCTCTGGTTCGGATTATTGCAACTTGAATAACAAAACGCTCTTGTGCTCATGAACTAATTCAAACATATATTCCATACATGAATCATAATCTTAATTGTGTCCCTATTCATATTATTATTTTTATTGAGCCCTATGATTGAGGGTTTTTGATATAATTCCGAAAAAAATGTCGTTTTCATTTATATTTCTCTGAGGCAGATTGAAAGAACCATCAGATGCTCCCTCAAAACTTAAATTCAATAAAGCGAAAATCTTTTTTCCAATAGAAAAAATGTCAAAGGATTAAAATTATTGTTCAGTAATTCAATGATGTACTTCGTACTTAACTTCAAAATTTAAT
>NW_027105673.1:4868-6500 GCF_000696795.3 Halyomorpha halys | reverse complement strand
CTGGTATGTTGTGTTACGTCATTCCCTATTTAATATACCTAGTAACAGACTCTCAACTATGTTATGTTTTAACAAGGTAAAAAGAAGGAAATATATCTCTATTTGACATAACTTTTTCCATTTAACATGTTTAACTAAAGACCATGAATACCTCTACTATACTTGAATTCCCGGCGTACAAAAAATATTGTTCGAAGATCTAAATACGATTCAAAATATTATTTATAATAGTATATTAAAAGTAATAGACTACGCCAAAACATGATACATCCATAAATATTCGATATCAAAAAACAAAAATGTAGTTAAGGTATAGTATGGTATAGAAAACCACATATTATTACTTAATAAATAATAGTAGTAACAAATAGAATATCGTTAATCGATATATAGAATATTGGTAATTAATTTTTGGCTGTATAGAATAAACCAATGCCACTAACACAGGGGAAAAAACAAGCTTTGGTCCATATTAGTACGAGAGCCCCAGAGGAGAAAAAATTCAGTTATTTCACCCCAATTTTCGATTACTTCAAGGAAAACTACGGATAATTACTAATCAAAATTGATGAGTCTGCCAAGTATAGATAGGGGGAATATAAAATTGTGACTGTCTGAAAACGTAAAAAAAAAATATTTTTCTCTATATTTTTAAAACTAGCAACAATACTAGAAAACCTACTAGAACATCATGTAAAGTTAAGTAAATTTACTAAAATATGACCCCTAATAGAGCTGTTTACGTTCCATAGTTCCCGAAATACAGCATTTTTAAAAGCAACGTTTCATAAAAAAATTCTGAAAAATGAGTAATTAGTGAATTTACTGTGTGAAATCTATAAGAGGCGTATAGATGTCTATTAGCACTCAAATCAAAACTAGTTTAATGTGCTATATGGTTGTTTCGGGCGTTTATCTTCGTAGTAGTTTTCATATTTGCTAAAATAAATTGATTTCTAGTTGTTCGGACAAAATTTTATATGCAAATATCATGAAAACTATTATCCTTTAAAGATAAACGTTATAAAGTACTTCATAGTACATTAAACTAGCATTAATTTAATTGCTGGGAGATATCTGCACGTCCAATAGTTCCTTAGATAAAAATAAAAAAAAAATTGTCCGAACAACTAGAAATAATAACTTTTAATGAATTTATTTTGGCAAATATCATAAAAACTACCACTCCTACGAAGATAAATGTTATCTTCATAGGAAATTAAACTAGCTTTGATTTGAGTGCTAATGGACATCTTTACGTCGAATGGTTCCTGAAATAAAGATTTCCTACAATAAATTCATAAACTACTGATTTTTCAGTGTATATTTCATGAAATGTTGCTTTTTAAAATACTATATCTCAGGAACTGTTGAACGTAAATAGTTCTATTAGGGCTCAAATTTTAGAAAATGTACACTACTTTAAATGATTTTCCATCAGGTTTTCTAGTTTTGCTAATAATTTTAACGATATGGAGCTCCGAATGAAAAATTAATGTTTTTTTAACGTTTTGGAACCATCGCCATATTTTATTCCCATCAGTAATTAAACATAGTTTTCATTAAAGTGGTAACATTAAATAACTGAAGATTTTTCGACTGGGTTCTTGTACTATACACAAAGAAATCCCT
>NW_027105673.1:2285-3488 GCF_000696795.3 Halyomorpha halys | reverse complement strand
TTTCGTGAAGGATGCCGCTCCCGACTTCACAGCCGTACATCAGCAGTGGCCTGAGGATTGTTTTAAATATAAGAACAGTTGTTTCTGGTTTTAGTTTGGAATGTCTGTTTAGGATAGGATATAGCATTGCTAACCTTGCATAAGTTTGAGTTAGTTTGATGTTGATATGGTGATTTCAGATAAGGTGGCGATCTAGATGAATTAAATATCAATTATAAATAATTAAAGAAATGAGAAGAAGTTGATCGGGAGTGCGGTCAGTTTAGAACACAAACAAGAATAAACTTATATAAGGAGAAGATGGTGCGGTCAGCAAAGATACACATATAAGCAAAACGTATTTATTCATGTCAACGTTTCGACCTATATTTCAGGCTTTCCTCAAGGATGAAAAACAAAACGAGATAGCCTTAATTCAGAAAAACAAAAAAAGAAAATAATGAATGATTCTTGACCATGGATAATATATATATATATGTATGAGTAAGTAGAAGATGGTAGAGGGGAGGGAGTATTATTACTATATTAATATTATTCAATTATAATATTCATATTTATTTCTTTTGCATTATATTACTTTATATTATATTAATAAATGGTAAACCGTATTATTTCAAATTATGAAGATGGTCAGATGTGTGGTCAAAAGAAAACAAAAAATAGTCAACAACCATTTATTTGCCGAAATTTCTCCCCTCTTTGTAGAGCTTTACCAGGGCTAAAAAGATACAAAAACAACTAAAAATATATTGATGATGAAGGATAAGATACAAAAAGGTAAATGAAGGTATGATTAAAATTATACAAATATAACTGAAAAGAAAATTATATACCAATGAAAGAATAGGATAAATAAAATAGTATTAATATAGAATAAACAATGATAAGAATATAATAATAAGGTAATAACTACAAGGTTAAGATGTCCCATGGGTCATTAATACTATTTTATTTCTTCTTTTTCTTTCATTTGTAGATAATTTTCTTTTCACTTATCTTTACACATACTTACATTTACTAAATAAGAAAACAAGACATAGTATGATATTCCTTTATATTTTTTTAATTAAGTGAACAAATTAAATTATAATACTTACAACCTTTAGTAATAATATAGTATCTATCTTCTTTATCAAAACATTACAAGTCCAACGTTTTGACCGATCCTGCCATCATCAAGGACAATCTTAATTTTAGTTTCAC
>NW_027105673.1:0-385 GCF_000696795.3 Halyomorpha halys | reverse complement strand
TGATAAGGTTAGAACAATTACCCTTTTACTTATTTTCAATGAGTTTTTTTCTTTTGTTTTTTCTGATCCCTCTAAAACAGAACACATGAATTAATAAGTTGCATTATGTATGTGTTTCATAAATAAAATTAAATACAACCTTTTTCTACCATTGGTACTTGAATGTATACAGTACCAAATACTTGGCTGAGGTTGTGTCCATTCTATGAGAACTCTACCAAAATATTTGGAGGTGATGGGCTTCTGCCTTTCAATGAGCAATTGTTAACTGTGGATTATATATGAGAAAATGCTGGAGGGAGGGGGGCAGTCAGTGGAGAACACAAATAAATAAAAAATTATTTATTAGTGCCAATGCTTTGGCCAGAATTTCAGACCAAAATCA
>NW_027105672.1:917382-946315 GCF_000696795.3 Halyomorpha halys | reverse complement strand
CGGGTCGAGCCGAATATTTGAATTCAAATCTCCCGCCATGTGTGACGTCATCAAAATGCTGGCTTCTGATTGGCTCCTCAAATCACTGTGCCAGCTCGCCCATATTCCCTCTACTGCCGATGGTGCTGCTATCTATCGGTCACCGTCTGAACTAACAACCCTGCACTCTGGTGGCAAGTCGAGGAACTCCCTCCACAAAAAAGTGTGCCAGCTCGCCCATATTCCCTCTACTGACAATATTTAAAGGAGACATAGACGCAATTAAGAAAATGAGGTAAAATTGATTGTAATGTTCTAATTTTGTACATAAAAAAATATTGATAATGATAAATTAATTGTTACAATTATAGGTATGTTAATACATGAGTATGGGAAAACGTAGTACCAAAAATATTGATTTGTGATAATGGAACTGTTTTTTCACCTCAACATCTTAATAAATAAAATTAAAAAAACAAAAATAGTTTTAGTTTTCAGGAATTTTTCAGTTTAAAACATAAATAAAAAACTGGAAACTCAACTTTTCTCAAGTTTAAATTTATCAATTATTATTAGTTTCTTTTAAATGTAAAATTGTAAAACAGCCCCTAATATATCTGTTATATACCAATAAAATCGCATAGATTTAGCTTGAAAGCCGTTACAGTCTTCACTATGGTATATTAATGGAATGTTTACAAAAAAATAATTTAATTTTATGATTATTATTATTCTATATATTATTTTGGCACCGAGCGATAGTTGTTGCCACCTGGTTAAACCACATTTGTTATACTTTGGTGAATTAATTTATAAATATTTGTATTATAGTTTTTGTTCGATGTCGGATGATTTCATCTCAACTTTAGACAACGCATCTATTTTTATTTCAAATTTTCATGTTACTAAAATTGTTCTATCCGGAGTTAGTACGCTGAAAGAAGCTTGTTTAGATGCTATGGACAGTTCTGCTGTTCGGAGAATCTAATCACATCGCTCGTCCCAGGAGCAATTTTAAGAAGACAATTACATGAGCAGAATACTAAAATCAAAATTTAAATATAAGGAAAGGACTTTTGTCTAGTAAAAGTTTCCACGTAGAATCAATTCTTATATTTCCCTATATTTTCTTTAGTACTACCCTGGCTGACAAAATAATAATAAATAATAAAAATAAAAATTCATTAATTGATAAATATAGAAACTTAAGACTAGCGAAGTATATGCTTCATCATAGTTGGATTTCGAGTAGAAATGAAAAAAAATCTGTTGAAAAGCTTTGTTGATTGAATCATTCTATTTTCCTTTATGACCTAGATATCTATTCCAAATGGCCTGCACCTCATAATTCACAATATTTCTCACTTTTTAATCGCGATTCAATCCTTGCTGGTCCAATTTTTACAGCTATACTCAAATATATAAAGCATGAATCAGTTTTAACGAGCTTCTGAGATCATAATTTATAATTCCACTTGGCTATATATGCAAAATATAATAAGGAAAAGCATCGCGATTATGCTAAATTTCGAATTCGAGTTTTTGACAGAAATACATGTTTTGAGGTTCCTGAGTCCAAATAACCTAGTCTAGTATAATGTTCTGAGTGTGTATTATCAGCGTAACTCTGACATGAAAAGTCTAATGAAATTGAAATAGCAAATTTAAAACGCATAAATTAAAAAAGATGGGACAACAAAATCGATCAGCTAGAAGTGCTACTTTATGTAATGGATTTTCTCAAAAACTGATCAAACTTTTTTTTTATGTAAGTGAATTAATGTACAATTTATTATGCTATATCCTATCCTAAATAGAAAATCCAAATTAAAATCAGAAACAGATATTTTTAATTTTAACATAATTCTCAGGCCATGTACGTTGGCAACGTATGGCTGTAAAGTCTGGGGAGCGGAATCCTGTACGAAAAGAAAAAATTACAATATTTTCAAAATAAAGTCAGAATAATAGCAGTAGATGCTCCTTGGTTTGTATAAAACAGCCAATTGGATTGGGATTTACAAATTGAGACATTAGAGGATCAAATCAAAAAAAGTTTCTTGAAGTTCCACTCCCAGTTACCTACAGTTAAAGGAGCAATGACCTACAACTTGGGAAACCTAACCACAATCCGAAGTCATTCTAAAATTTTATTTTATCTTAATTTATTTCTCTCTCTTAATCTTTTTCTTAGATTCATTTTATTTTTATTTCCATTAGGAGTCAATTATTTATATTTTTAAAGCTGTAAATGTCATTGTTTTTGTTATTAACTTATTAAGAATTATTAATTTAATCTATTTATTTTAACTTATAACATTGTATATAGTTAGGGGTGTCTTGATGCTCCATGGTTTGTAAGAAACAGCCAATTGGATCGGGAATTACAGAAAGAGGCAATAGAAGATTACATGAAAAAAAGGTTCATAAAGTTCCACTCCCAGTTACCTACAACTTGGGAAACCCCGACCACAACCCGAAGACTGAAGTCCATGCTGCTGAAGGATATCCTGTTAAAAATTCTATATTTATCATTTCTGTTATTTTCACTCTAAACTTTTATTTTATCTTAAGTTTTTTTCTCTTTTTCTTTTTCTTACTTTCACTTTATTTTTTTTTTCCATTAGAAGTCAATTATTTATATTATTAAGTCCATAAATGTCATTGTTTTTGTTATTAACTTTACTTTTATGTTTTATTAAGAATTATTATTTTAGTTTATTTATTCTATTTTCTTTTTTATTTTTAACATTTTATATAGTTTGGGGTGTCTTTTGTATGAGACTTTATACTCCCCCCTCCATAATCAATTGTTAAAAAAAATGTATCTCTTACATTAACCATTTAAGGCCCATCAGACCGATCTAGTATTAAATAAATAAATAGAAAACGTACAATTTATTAGTATTCAATACCAGATAGGTCATATCTGCATTGAAATAGTCTAAAGGGCTTAAATGTCGAAATTTCAAAAATCCCCCTCCTAAGTATCTTTAATTTTGGTTATTTGAAACAAATAAAAAGTTCTCAGTGTCAGGAATAATAAACAATAGATAAAGACAAAATATATAAAAATTGTATGAATAACTAAAAGAATAAAGGAACAATAGAGACATCCGACTCGAAAAGGGAAAACAGAGCAGATCTTTCACAATTGCATTACGGCTTCATCATCTTTTGTTAAACTGAAGAATAAAACTTGGCGGAAACAAAATTTATATTCGATATCCCTACCTCGAGGGACCATAAAATATGAATTTTTATAGCAACAGAAAAATAAAAATTCTTTGTTCATAATTTTCGCATTCCCTGGTCTTTGTGTTTGTCATAAATAAAACACATTTAAGAGAAATATGAATCCTTATTTTGGTACCGTTTATTAATTTAAAACACAAATGTGTATATATATATTATTCAATTTTATTCCTGCCCCTACAATATCTATTTTCATATATTATATATCTTATACAACACATGTAATAATTTAGTCATTGGTAAATTGAAGGTGTTTCATAAGGGAATACAATCCATTGAATGAAGGAATTACAATATGATCGTTTGACAATAGGGATCTGATGTTCTGCTTATTACTTACAAGTTGCCTTGTTCAGGAGCGAGCCCTAGTAACGGGGAGTAACACTTGCTAAGCTGACTTCGTTAGTTAATTACTTCGCCTGCAGCTCCTACGGGCTCGCAATTAATTAACATGGGACATATTCTTGAATGTTTATCTAGTCTAAATAAGAACAACTATTGGCTAAATGTAACTGAACTATATTAGCTATATTGTTTACAACAAGCTTAATATAAACTATATTGGTTATTTGTTATTGTTGTTAGTGCAAGTTTATATTAACAAAGTTTCTAAATGCACTATTATCTCCATAACTGTTAAAATAGTGGCATTGCAATTATTGACAAAATAATTCCATAAATAGGCTTGATTTTTCCTTTATTATTACGTTTGTAATTGACCATAAAAAAAATAAATAACACAAATAGAGGTTTCACATTACAAGATCCATAGAATCCAAAAAAGCGGGGAATGTACTACGGTAGAAAAAGAGAGTTGGTTCAAGAGAGACATTTGGACCAGACTCTATAAGCGGGATTCTCACACCGCACATCGGTAAAAGAGGGAATGACTATGATGATTAATCATTACCTGATGAAAATGTAACAATTGGTTGTTTATAATTGGTTATATTATTTTTGTTAAATCTATTAATAAAAAACAAAATGAAATCTGTACCACTACAACCCATGAAGGCTCAGAGGTGTAGTACTTGTTGTAAGCGATTACTATTACTAGACCAACGGTTGTACAAGAAGATGATTTGACCAGAATCACGTTAGACCTCTAATTAAGTACCCACTTCACTATCAACACCAGCTATACTTCTATCTTGATTCCATATAACCTTCGTATTCCTTCTCAACTCCTCTAATTATACCGTTTTTCTTATTCTTCAGTTATTTCATTTTTCTTGTATAATCACTGATCTGAATTTGAACAATCTTTTTTATTCCTTTTTTGTATGATACTAAGAGAACGATTTCTACTAGAGAGAAAGAGAAAAACTTTATTCGACAACAACAAAGATATGTTGCCCAACTTCATTGGGCTGCTAGCTACACAGCATACTTATTCAAATCTAATAAAACATTTTTCTTAATCTTATAATATATAAGCATAACAACTAAACAACATATAATAATAGTATATGACTTTTTTTCTTATTTTGTTTCATCGCTTTGGTTCTTTTATCTTTTTATTTTTCTTCTTTCTACACTCAATTAATTTTTTTTTGTTAATCCTTTTTTTATCTTCTGACTTTTCTCTTTTTTCCCTTATTATTCCCCACTTTAACATAAACAGAACACACTTAGAATACAAAATACAACTAATATTCATTTCAAATAAATATTATATAAACTCGTAATATTTATGTAATATAATTGATAAAAGTAGTGATAGAAAGATATATAAATACACATAAAAAAGTAGCAAATTGACATAAAAAATTAACAAATATATGTAAAAAACTAAATTGTAAAATATATTTCCTCCTTCCTCTGGATGATTCCATTACTCATGCAGTTTCCATGCAATATAAACTGCATTTAGTTACCTATCACGAAATTATAAAGTAACTTAAAAGTCCGTGGAACACAAACTTAGATTAAGTTGACCCCTCATTTTACCGCTAACAGTTCCAGAAAAAAAAAAAAAAAAAAAAAAACCCTATAGTAAGGAAAATTTGGTAATTTCCTCATCAAAGTGCATAGGTTCTATTATTTTTTTACGAATTATACGTTCAAGTCCAGCTTGTCAAGGATAAATTTTCCCATTGAGGATCATTCTACACAATTAATTGTTCCATACATCCTCAGTTCGTTCGTTTGAATTCATGGACTAGGGGTGGTGAGCTGGAGTTTCGTACTGCCAGAATGTCATATTCTCACAATCATTTTTAAAAAATCGCTCAAATTTTTAAATTCCTCGCCGTTCCATATTAAATTTTTCATAGTTTAGAGCGTTCGTAGTGGTCAGATTAATGTTTAATAGTTCACCCACCCAAGCCACTACTAACAGTGCACTGCTATACTGCGGTGCGCTTTTACACCTTTGGACAATATTGCACTTTTATTGCTTGTGCAGCCTGCCCCAACCTCAGTTATTGTTAGAGCTCCCGGTAATTTTTCTGGAAGTCTGGAGTGTGGTAATAACTTTTTTATTTGAATTCCTGCCTGGTGAATTTCAGAAAATCGTTTAATACTTTATAACTGTTATAGAATTTAAAGAAACATCCATAAACTTATACTTTTCGCTAAATTAAATTTTTCAACTTCAATAACGAAACGTTTATATTATAAACATTTATTGAAAATTTCAGTTATATATAAGTTTAAGCACCCTAAGAGGCAATTGTACTCTCAAAAAAAATTAATTTATTGATCTTGCCAAATTTTCGCCCATTCAGGCACCGTCTTGGCATTATTGTACAAATTAAAAAAATATACGTTATATAGTAAAATGACAGGTTCAAGTGTCCTAACCTCAAAAAAAAAAAACGAAATTTATTAGTTTTATGAATTCTAATGTTCTTGTAATGTAAAACCTCAACTTAAGTTGTTTATTTTTTTTTTTTTTTATGTTTGATAACAAATCTAATAATAGAATAATAATAAAGCTAAAATCAAGACTATTTATTAAAGAACTAACGGAATTATTTTGCCAATAATTGCAATTATAGTATTTCAACAGGTACAGAGATGTGTGTTTAAAAACTATGTTAATATAAACTTTCACTAACAACAATACCAAATAACTAATATAATTTATATCGAACTTATTATAAACAATGTAGCTAATATAGTTCAGTTATATTGAGCCAATAATTGTTCTTATTTAGACTAGATAAACATGGAAGAATGTGTCCCATGTTTAATGTACTGTAAAGTATTTTATGATTAATATTTTCGTAGGAGGAGTAGTTTTCTTGAAATATGACAAAATTAATTCGGTAAATATTTATTTCTTGATGTTATAAAAAAAATGTTTGGTTTATGAAATTTTATATCTCAGAAACTATTTGATGTAATGATGTCTGTTAGAGCTCATATCTCAGAGAATTTATTATACGTAAAGTAATATTGTATAAAGGATTTTAGTATTGTCAATAATTTATAAATGGAAACTTAAAGGTTTTTCGCCATTGTGCTCACAAAAAAAAAAATTTTATTATCTTGCCAAATTTTCACCCATTCAGGCATCATCTGGGCATTATTGTATGACTGAAAAAATATACATTATATTTTTATAGTAAAAGGATGCGTTAATCAGTAACTTTAATTGATTAAACTATCATTTCAAATATACAGGGGGTTTCAGGTTAATGTGTACTAACTGAAAATATGAATTAAAGATATCAAAAAAAAAAAGAAAACCAAAAAAAAAAAGAAATTTCCTGTGAAGATATGCCCATTAACGCTTCGTTTCTGAGATATTCGCATTAAAAGATTTTTGTATAGGTTGTAATAAATAAATTGATAAGTGTTTCGACTACTTTAACAATGAAATGCAAACATTAAAATTCATATTAAATATTGTTCAATGTACTTACCTTGAGAATTAAGACTCAACGGCACTGTATATGTTGTCACGTACTCAAGACCTGACACCACTGAATTTTTAAATTAATGCCCGGTCAATGACCTTAATTCTATATGAATAAGAGCAATTGAATCTCGCGAAACAATAACATATGTCTTCAACCATTCTGCTGTTCGGGGCCTAGAAAAAAAATGTCACGCCCGCATTTATACTCAAGATAATCATTTATAACACTTTTCAATATGAATGGTAATATTTACATTTTATTAATAAAGTATTTGGGGTACATAATAATTTATTTATTATGAACTGAATAATTCATGAATGAAAATATTTAGACGTGAATATATCTTATGCAAAACTACAAACATTATCTTCATAAAGAATTTTTTTTTTATCTTATTTATTTATTGGTATTTACAACTGTATAAAAAAACACAACCAGTAAATTTGATCATAATGACATAATGATATGATACAGGATGTAGAGAAACTACCCAGTAGTAAAACTCTAAAAACAGTTTACAATATAAGATCACGAGGCCATCTTCTTTTCAGGCGCCTCGGAGGATTGCCAGGAATGGAAGAGAAAGCAAGGTTAGAAAGAATAGAAATATTAAGATTATAAAGAATTTAAATATTTTTCTGAGGTCTTTACTTAAAATTTTTGGGTTTGGACACTTCAGCATGAAATCGCGATTCATTATTATTATATTGATTGCCGGTGAAAAATCATTTTTATATAATAAAGTTGAATGGTTATTTACAAATGGCCATATTATTTTTCGTTCAATCTTTAAAATAATGAATAGTTTACGAATTCCAAAACTTTCTAATTAAATTTTCAATGTAAAGTTTTAAGTGAGTCTTAATGTTTGATGCAATTATTAGCTGTTGATATTTTGACCAAATAAACAGACCTTAGTGAGTCTTTTTAAATTTGTTTTCGTTCTTAAAGCCAACAAAAATAAATAAATGCATTAAGCTTAATTCACAACTTTTTTTTACAATATCATTTTGTAGTTTTGATGGATTGGAGTTTTGGCGAAATAAAGGCTTTATTACATTATTCTTTATTGTATTGTTTTTAAATGAAGCTTACAGAACACACATTATTTGTTTACACAATTTATATCAACATCAGACTAACTCAAATTTACAACTACTAGCAATGCTATATCCTATCCTAAATAGAAAATCAAAATTAAAATCAGAAACAGCTATTCTTATTTTTAAAACAATTCTCAGGCCACTGCTGATGTGTGGCTGTAGTGAAGTCTGGGAAGCGGCATCCTTTACGAAAAAGAATAAATTACAATCTTTACAAAATAAAGCCGTAAGAATTGCAGTGGATGCTCCTTGGTTTGTAAAAAACAGCAAATTGCATCAGGAATGACAAATACAGACAATAGACGATTATATGAAAAAAAAGGTTCATGATGTTCCTCTCCCAGTTAACTACAGTTAAAGGGGGAGTAATCTACAACTCGGGAAACCCATCCACAACCCGAAGACTGAAGTCCAGGAGGACACCCTGTTATAAATTATATTTTTGTCAGTTCTGTTATTGTCACTCTAAAATTTTATTTTATTTTAATTTCATTTTTTGTCCTCTCTTAATATTTTACTTAAATTCACATTATTTTTTTTTTGCATTAGAAGTCAATTATTTATTTTGTTAAATTCATAAATGTCATTGTTTTTGTTATGAAATTTACTTTTAACTTTTATTATTTTAATCTATTTATTTTATCTTTTTTTTTTTGTATAATTTATAACATTGTATATAGTTAGGGTTGTCTTTTGTATGAGACTATGATGATCTCTATGATGATATTGTAAGACCTCCCCCCCATAATCAATTTTTAAGAAACAAAAATGTACTTGCTACATTAACCATGTAAGGTCCACCAGGCCGATTTGGTATTAAATAAATAAAACAATTTATACTAAGAAAATATTTTAATGACTTAGCTGTCTATCGAGGGCAAACATTGCTACTTTGTCCGTTGTGGTCGTATTTCACAATGATAGAGAAGGTATAACACTGCTAAGGTGCCTCCGGACTGGATACGACTGTGTACAGAGCGTCGATATTTATGGTGGTTGGAAGCTAGTGTTGACCATACGATAGGCGGCGATTTACCGTATCCGAAGATACCAGGCCGCCTGCGGTTCGTGATTTCTTCCGAAAAAGGATCAGCCATTGATTTAGAGGTAACGCCCAGCCGACACGACACCACATAATTCCGAGTACGACCATTATCAGTGTCGAAGTGCTCTATTTAATATTTAGCTTGGATCGTGACTCACGGCAGCGAAGAGGGAGAGGGGGATCTCTCAGATAACATGCACGGTATCCCGCCTCCCGCTCCGGCTTTGATTCGGTGTGTATATATATATATTTCCTTTTTATTCTCTTGATTATTTCTTAAACTTACCATGTATGTATGATTGATTGCAATGTACTTTTCAGACTAATTAAAAAAAAAAAAATGAAACCTACCCCAACAAGAGATCGATAGGTTACTCAACAAAGAAAAGATTGGACCTTGGCATAACCTTGCTTGTTGTATCTTACTAACATTGTTGATTGTTGTTGAGATCTTTATAACATATCCATTTTACATAGAATGAAATTTATCGTGTGGTCCAGATGCAAAAAAGTACTATATCTTTAGGGATGGTAAACGTATCATTAAAAATATCTGTTTCCACAACGATGAATCTATAATATCGTTAATAGAGCTTTGCCACCAAAGTGTATATATTTTAAATTATTCTCTCACCCATATTATCGAACACTGAACTGATATGCCTTTCCTATCATGTTTTGTAAAGCGCTTAACATTTGGCTGCTTCAGAACTTTGACGATGGAAATCAGATACTCCTACTTCCCCCTTCTGTTCCTTTAGGACAACAGTGGTGAATTTCATAATCAATACCCAAGCTTGGTCCGAGTGCAACATATGGCTCATCAAATTATCGGAAGCTACATTTATTCCGCGCAATTTCTCAGATTCTTTCTCATCAGTGAAATCAATGCATAAAAAAAATATATATAGTTTCTTTGATCGTAGGAAACGTTGGTCATTCATCAGTATTATACAATTTGAATCGATATTGGCAGGAATGGAAAGGTAGACCAAGAGATATCCAATAGGATAAAGAAGGCAAACTACCACCTCTGTAACACAGTTATAGGGAAAAGGGAGGTTGAGAAAAATGTTAAAAAAGTACATATCTTCACGGCTATATACATACCTAATCTCATTTACGGAAGTGAAAGCTGGGTACCACTTGATAAGCACCTAAGCAGACACACTGCAATGGAAATGAGCTACTTACGTAGACTGACAGGCCAAACTAGGAGGGATCGCATACATAAGCATAAATGAGAGGACAAGACAGGATGTTGGGACTGTCTCCATAAAGGAAACCATTGAAAACAGGCAACTCAGATGGTTTGGACATCTCTGTCGGATGAGTGAAGACAGGAAATCCAAGAAAATATTTTGAGGCCAGACCAACAGGAAAACACCCAAGAGGAAGACCCAGAATGCAATGGAAGGACTACATCTCCAGAGCGGGAGAGAAAAGATGGAATAACTGGGATGCCATGAGGGTGCTGGCTGGGGATCGAGAGTTTTCTTGGACGGAGGCACCTCCACGCTGAAAGGCACTAAGGAGGAAGAGAAAGAAGAAGAAGGAACGATATTGGTGTGATCTGAAGAATCTTTATCCAATCAACAATTACGGTACATGATTAAAGTTTTTTTGGAAGATTAAGCAGATGCACTGGCTTCTGAGAAAATGGGACAACTTGCCCCGGACCCCAAACATTCAAATGCCCCGGTTCTCTCAGTTCGATTTCATTTTCTTGGAAATATTTCTGAAAATTCAAAAGTATTATAAATAACAATAATTATGTAATAAAACGAGGAATTAAAAAAAATATAAGGAGATTTTTGAGCTGCTAACTGTTTTAGGTAGGAAGTGTACCCACATCGTTATTTTTCATATTAAAAATACTTATAAATATCTAGTGACTTTTATTTCGTAAGGTGGGCTTGGGATAGATAATTAAATCTAGTTTGGTTTTCTTTAACTTTGGAAATGCTGTCCGTTTACAATGACGCTGGTATCAGCTTAATCTGTCCCTCTACGATACAACCAGAATTCTTGGGGGTTTTTTTCAAGACTGCAAAAACCAAAAGGTTTCGTCCAGAATTTTTTAAAAATTATTAATAATTTGTTTTATGTATCCTACACAAGGGTAGCGAAAAAGGAATTAAATTGATTATTATTCAATATAAAACCGCTGACTCCGAGCGTAAAAAACAGGCCATATTCAAAATATTCCTCACTGGCCTTAATACCTCATAATTATAAATCTGTTCTTAATAATTAACTAAATTACTAAAATAAACTTATTATTTACATAATAATGATAAAGCCCAAATGACCTTGTAGGTTCGATGCCGATACCACAAATAATTACCTAAATACATCCTTCCAGTGACACCCATCCAAACCCAATTCTACTACCTTAGACGATCATCTTATACGCCGCAATGAAATATCTGAATTATTCCTATTTACATAAAAATTATTATTATCCCTAAAACATTTAATGATGTCGGCGTCAATATGTCCATAAATAAACCAAATTATCATTATTATTATTTTTTGGAATATAGCATGTACTTTATTAGTCTTCTCAGAATGATCACCGCCCTCTCCTACGTCAGCTGTGTCTGGCAACTTCCCTGGACCAAGTCCCCCCCCCCCCTGTTTCGTTAGACCTTCAATTTCCCTCCATCCGTACACAAAGGCCTTATAGTGCCGGTAGTTCTCCTTTGTCATTATCTGAGGGTACTCACTATGTTAGAACGTAGAACTCTGTCCCCATAGCAACTTGACACTCAGTATGTTATAGCCGTTAGGGGGGGGGGAGAAGGGGGGGGGTTATGATTATGTTTACCTGGACGGAGCTCTTACCTCGTTTGTTAAAAAGTTATATCAGTTTAGAGTTCATATTCATTTGAAAAGTTTTTTTCTTTTATCATAATTATCAATTTTATTTTACTACTGGAATTTTTTTTTAAATTTTTTTATTGGGGTTGAACCGTGGTGCAACTCGGGTGAGCGCCTCTTAGATGGGGCTGCGACTTGCACACCTGCATCCGTCCGGGTGTCTCCTCCAGCACAAGCCTGGTCCAGTCCTACTGGGCTCAGTCCACGTCTGCTTCTTCACCTCCATCCTCTTATATTGGTGACTCGCCGATCCCAGGTCGTCGAGCCCTACCTAAAGTAATGTGCGTCGAGCCAACCACCTCCTTCCACTCGCAGATCCCTGAAGAAGGGATAATTCTCCTCCTCCATCAGACGAATGTCCTGTATCCAAACAATTCTCACTATCCCTTATCTCATAAATCATTACCAAATAAGAATTAAATTAAGTTGCATAATTTAAGTGATTCACAAGCCTTTACTTATTTTAAGTACTGTCTAGTAGGAACGTTATGTTTTTATTCCTTATTTTATTATTTAAAATTTCATATCGTATTGTCAGTGAATAATAATTCTTCCATTGCATCCCAAACCCTCCAATCCCACATCACCACCCTTGAAGAATGGTGCCAAAACTGGAGGATTAAAACAAATACCAATAAATCCCACCAAATCACATTTACCCTTCGTCATAAACCTTCGTCTTGCCCCACAGTATCTTTTAATAATACCCCACTTATTCCTGTTGAACAGATCCGTTACTTAAATCCTTCGTAAAATCATTAATGCTCCTTACCTTGTCACAAATCAAATCATCCATCAGGACCTCAATGTCCCATATGTTGACGATTTGACCAGAACCAGATACCAATTCTTCCATGATAAACTTCCCAACCACCCAAACAAACTGGTTTCTAACCTGGCTTCTCCTTCACTACCTAATAATCCTCCTAGGCGTCTGAAAAGAAGATGGCCTCGAGATCTACTCCTTTAGAAATGTTTTTGGGGTTCTATCAATGGGTACATTCTCCTATGTTTGTATCATGTCATAATATCACTTACAGCACTTGATGTGTATACATGTATGCAGTTGTAAATAACAATAAATAAATTATTAAAAAAAAAATATCATATATTACCCAGATTTATACATTAAATACAAATTTCTCTTTTAATATATATTTTCTCTTATTTTATTCAATTATTATTTCATATAAAAGAAAACATGTAATTAGAGCATGGAAGATAAACAACTTTTTCATTGAATTTGCAATGTAAATAATTGTTTTAAAAGATTTTTTTTTTTTTTTTGGAGATAGCCTTTAATTGCACCTACTATTGATTTTCAAGTATGCTCGACAAATATTAAAAGTAGCACGAATTCTTACTAACTTTGATCCATTTTCGATTAGAAAAAAAAAACAAAAAAAAAACACGCAGATGGGGGCTTTTTCTTTCAGTCATTTCTCATCACTTTTAAAAACATTGGGAAATGGTACAAATAAATAACTTTCTTCGAAGAAAAAATGTTGCCAACGTCAGGTATGAAATAATAATCATCTTACTTATTCCTCACAACTTAAGTTCTAAATGGAATATTGCATTCTTCCAAAAGTTCACATCTTACAAAAGTTTTTTTTTGTTATCCTCATTAAGATGAGTGGACCTTAAGCCAACAGAAAATAATTTTAAGCCGAACAAGGAAATGTTGTGTTTCCTGAGCTATAGTCTAGAGTACCAAGCAAAATAATTAATTTATATTTGTTGTCTCAATGAAATTCACTTAGTATCAACCTGTTAATATCAATGTATTTTTTTTTTGTAAATGTTTCCGATTTTCTTAAAATAAATTTGTGATTAATAGAAAAATTAAATAGCTGAAGTTTATATTGCATTAAAACATAACCCTAAACCTGATTGAAGAAAATGAAAATTTGATTCTAAGTAACTATACAACTTACTTATATTATCTACCATTTTTTTATTTATTTTTTTTTTGTTATGTATAATTTACTTATTTTATTTACAACTGTATAAAAATATACACAACAAGTAAATTACCAAATTTCATGATTTGTTTTATGTAAATGTAAGCTTGGTTTTATTATTATTCTTATATGTTATTACTATTATTTTGGTTAAAATCTAATTTATTGGAGTTCTATCAATGGGTAGATTCTCCACATGTTTATATCATGTCACTATGTAACCTACAGCAAATTTACTTGTTTTATATATTTGTATACAGTTGTAAGTAATTTAAAAAAAAAATTGTAAGATTAACTAGGCTTGAAAAGTGCAACAATGCCACTGATGTATATACAGTTTCAGTAGGTAATATGTGGTTTTATATATACGCTAAAATAAAAAAATTTATCTGAAACCAACTTGTTGCATTATAATCATTTCATAATTAAGGGAAAAATCAGAGTAAAGTTGTAAAGAACCAGTTATAAGTTGTAAATCAAGAAAACTCAAAAATAAAAATAATAAATAAATTGTAGAAAGAAAGTCCTAATGGCGGTAAATAAAGGTTAAAAAATAGTAAAGATTAACTATTTATTGGGTAACCAACGTTCCAACTAACTTTGAAAGGCTTCATCAGGACTAAATGATTATAAATATGATAACATAATCAGAGTATAAATAATTAATAATAATAATAAATAATAATAGTATAAAGTGTTATATAAAAACTTACGAAATATTAGTTAATTTTATTTGTATTATTCCTTTTGCATCAACTTCTTCTTAAAGGACACATCTATCGTATAAGGGATGAAATCGACAATTTTCCTCGCGGGTGTCCGTTATATAGAGGTTCCACTTATACTCGAATATTTAAATCAGTTTCAGTATTAAAAATAATTTTAATAATAAAATTACGCACTGGTAAAATCATATAATAAAACATTAAAACAAACACGTGCCTCTAGACCATTCCATGGAAATCATGTTTTTAATTTTGTCGGCAACATTTACACCGTTAAATCTATAATTGAAGAGCACTGAGGCTAAACTACATCATCGTACCTTTTAAATCCGATAAGGATCGGATTTAAATAAGCCAGCCCGTTGTTCGAAATGGAAGCATTATAGTTATATGATTTGAACCGTGAAGTTAAGCATGATTTCGCCATTTACATAAAAGCAAGCAATCAATGATGGCAACACTTCGGCCCGAAATAGCCAAGCACCTCAGCTTATTCCGTCCCAGGATTTCGCTCCCGCATTCATTCCCGCTGATACGAAGGTTTTCCTCGAAATGCTGTATATAAATATCCGAATGGAGCCTAATATTTCTAAGAATTTCAAATATGTTTCAAGTAAAAAAAAAAAAGAAATAATAATCTTAATATATAAAAGAACTGATACCACTCATTCGGTGAATTAGTAAACGCATCTCAAGAACGACCCATTGAAGCAGAAACTTCTCATTATAAGGCTGGGTTTGAATAAAAATATCTTGCACAAATCGGTTATAAAAATTTTTCTCATTAACCTAAAAAACAATTAAAAATAATTAAAATTTCTACATAACAAATAACGTTGATTTAATTCGTAAAGATACTTTATCTTTAAAAAAACTCTTGAGATGTTTACTAGGCATCTAATTTTATTTTTATCTCAATTCATCTAAGGAATGCAGGAAAGGTAATATAAATCAGAAAATGCCTGAATTATGTTAAGCGTTTAAAGCCCTCTTGCCCATTTCGGAATCTGCGTAAGCTTTCCTCAAAAAGATTCCATTTTCGTAATTCGAAGTGTTCTGTCGTAAAACATGATAACTGACAAAATGAAAACTTTTGTTAACTATAAAGTTTTATTTTCAATCGGTTGTCACTTTCCGTTAACTTAATATCAACATTATTTTCTTAAGAAAACAAATTTCCAAAAAAATCTTTTAACAATTTATGAAATGAGCCTTTAAAAAACCGGGGTTACCACAATTCGAATCAAGAGAGAAACCATTTAACAGTTTAAATTAGAATTTACCTCGGA
This sequence comes from Halyomorpha halys, assembly GCF_000696795.3. NCBI lineage: Eukaryota > Metazoa > Arthropoda > Insecta > Hemiptera > Pentatomidae > Halyomorpha > Halyomorpha halys. The sequence continues at coordinate 930,203 of NW_027105672.1, read as the reverse complement.
GTCTGAAAAGAAGGTGGCCTTGAGACTTTATATTGTCTCGCTCGAGAAGCAACCAATGGGTAGTTTCTCTACATATCTGTATCATACCATTATGATCATCAAATTTAAATCAGATAATCCTCAAATTTACTTGTTGCATTTAATGTACAGTTGTAAATGTCAATAAATAAATATAAAAAAAATTGATTACTATAGAAAAACATAAGAATCGGGATATCAACAAAAAATCAGATGTACAAAAATATTCATATTATTCCGACCTAAATAATACGTAAGACATAATTAACAACTCTAAATATAAAGAAACAAAATACAAAAGAGAAACATCACACTGACTATCTGCTAGTAAATTATTGGATATATAAATTAATGATTAATACAGAATTAATAATTATCAAATGTAGACCTAAGAAATTGTTTATATTCCCTTTTAAAAGATGTTTCAGTCCTAAATAAGAAAAATAGAATTGGTTTATTATCATATTGCTGAAGACTTGTCCGCATTTGAAGGTAATGGAAATATTCCAGATTGTGGATATCTCGGAAGTCACAATAAAAAAATAAGGAAACGAAACACTGGATGAGACGTTTCAAATAACGGAGCAAGAAAGTTTTGTCAGAAAATATTGGATCGGATCACAAAAGAGGCATGACAGAGGAAATCTCATCGTGATTGGAGGAACAGAAAGCGTAAAGCTGCGACTTTAACAAACAACCCTTACAGGGAGTAAATGTTCAATAGAAATGATATAACAAAACATAAACATATGATTGTCATAAAGAATAAAGCTATGTAAATAAAAAGAATAATTAAATAAGTATCCTTGTAGTGATTATGAATCAGTAATTAGTCGTAGAAACATACATACATGTGTGTGTATTATAAAACAATAGTTTATAATAAATTAGCTACAGAAGTACTAAGTAAAATTTATCCAAGTAGAAACATTATTCTATTTACTTAAGAAAATAGAAAAGAATAAAAGTCCATTTCCACAGTTTTAATGGATCCAACAGTGAACTATTACAAGTAATTGAAAGGATCTTTACAAAGTTATAATTATAAATAAAATATAATCATTTTGAAACAACAAACAAACATTTCTTATAAGCTTATTATGATAGTTCAACTCTCACCCGCCAGGAGTGCAGTAGCAGCACAGTTCCCCTAAATTATATCTATATGTATATATATATACACGCACAGACACATTTATTGTTTTTGTTGTTATTGAATAATAATAATAAAAGCTGCCAAAATTAACGAAAAGTATTAGAGCTGTAATTTTTTATTCAAATATTAAAGTATACACAGTATAAAAACCAATGAAATCAGACTTTGTACCTATCAAAGTTTGGGTTTGTACTAGAATGTGCAACTGAAATTTTTCTTACTAAAGATGACGTGTTTTCTTAAATGTAGAACATTTTGTTTATTAATTAAAATTGGTAAAAAAAAAATTAACAAATTTACCTTCACTTTTAATAAATTTCATATAAAAAGTAATAAATTTTTATTTTATTTATATAAAATATTATTGTATTATTGATTTAGCTGAGTGAATCCAGACAAATGCTATATGTACAATTCCGTTATTTTTTGGAGTCCGAATGTCATTAAATAACATGACATCCTGGTCCAGACTGTAATCTTGTGAAAGAAGTTCTCTCACCGGAGCCACGACAAATGTTGAGAAAGAATTTATGTCTTGCTAGTATAGTCAGCAGAAAATAAGCAGTGTCTCTAGCCAGCAATTGAACTGTTTTTATTTTATTTTTTCACGGTACAGGCTTTGGGTTTTTCGAGTAGATTGCTTAAACCCTTAAGCATATAAGTTTACTGCAACATTACTTAATTATTTTTAATTATTTACTTTTGTTTATAATTGATTTTGATTATTTAAAATTTTTCATGGGTGTGTAAAATGTTAGGGGTGTCTTTTGTGCTAGACTGTACTAGTATACTACAGTACAGTACTACTATATAGTACTAGAAGACCCCCCTCACCCTCCTTCCATTATCGACTTAATAATGAAAAAATAGTAAAATAAAAAAAATTACATTAACATTATTCATTTCTCACGTGATTGAACCTTCTGAACACCAGATAAATATATAATAATTGGCAAATATTATCATTTTATTATGGGATAAATTATCATATCATGAAATAAATATTTAAAATCAACCAATAAAGAAAAAAGAAAAACTAATGTTGATAGTCACAAATAGGCGAATACGTTCACTCATAGCTAAATTAAATTAGAGTTATGCGAAAATTACTTATTTTTTAAATATATTTGCTAGTGGGAAAAGTTATTGTTTCTAGAATGTTATGTGGAGGGCGTTATACTATGTTAGATTGAGTATAGGTCAATACTTCGGTTCATTAGCTTTTTCCACTAAGCCGGCAAAAGGTCAGTTAGGGAGTGTATGGAGGTTGTCCATCTTGCACTCAGCGGGAATTAGTCAGAGCTAATACTCAAGAAAATTCATTTCCAGATAACCACTAGATCCTATTGTATTATAATAGTCTTAATGAGATTTACTTGTTCAAAAAACAATTATAATATATTTTATTTATAATATTAATCATGAACTTATTATACAATCATATAAACATCTTATGTCCCTTTTCACTTTAGATCCATTGCCTGAATTTGATTAATTTATTAAATAAATTTCAAACTCACTTTCTTTTCTTCAATTACCTTTATTTTTTTATTCATTTCCTACTACTCCACAACCTTAAATCATGCACTATTAAATTTCTGTAGATGTATGACTATAATAGTATTAAAATCATAAAGTAAGTTTATTGTTGGCAGAGATAATTCATAACTACAGTAGCAACCTCTTTGGATTATAGTGTCTGTGTAACTTACCTAGTAGAGTGTGTGCAGGGTATCATTTTATTTCTTCTTGTTTCACCTATTTTCACTTATCAGTTTGTCTACCTATCTTTAATCTATTTCACCTCTATCTACATCTCTATCATCTTCATAAAGGTCATCTACCTAACTTTTATCTCTTTCGACCAGTACATTTTCACCATAGCAAGTATCTTTATGTTTCTATAGCATACCTTAAAATAGCAATTAACTTGAATAATAATGTAATAATAGTTACCCTTATTATTTATTAATACTCTTTTTTATCCAGAGATTCGTAGGTTAGTTTTATTTGTAGAAATCTATAAACGACCAGCATTTGTTTAATTTTCATTTATTTTTTCATCACATTTTCCTTTTATTGTTTCAATATATTTTTGCCTTTCAGCTTTAACAAGCATTTTATCATTTATCATTTTCCTGTAGTTTTCTATATTTTATATTTTCTTCTATCTTCTATATTATTTATTTTTATATTAAATATTGCTTTATTTTTATCAACCCTATTATGGTTCATGTTCAAAATTTCTTTTTCTTTCTCTCTCTCGGCTTTTTTTTTCTCTCTCATCCAAAACAGTATTTAAAGCCTCAAATTAACCATCTGTAGAACCTTAATCTGGGCATACAGTTCCTTAGCTTCAAATTCAACCTAACCTAGACTGAAATTCGAGTCATGAAAAGTTACCGCAATATGTTACGGTACCCAATTGGATTCTTGGTCATTTTTTAAGTTTTACCTAAGAAATCATTGTTTCTTATACAATCTTTCTGTTATTCATGAAAATATCAAATGAACAATAATTTCAGGGAACTAACAATTAATATTCAGCTAAATGGTTCGCGATACATGCTCCATATATCTCTCCCACTAGTTCCAGATGTGTGAGGTAATTGCTGCGATCTGTGGATAGTGAAAACAAATCGAAATCCCACAGAAGGGAACATGGCTGTATGAAAAGCATCAGTAAGAACCAGACTTGAATTTTATTGGACATTTTATTTCCTTGTGCAACATATTTTAACCTATAAAATATCTGATTCATGGTTTATGAAATAATACACTGTAATTTAATAATGCACAAAATTGAACATTTAGCTTTTTTGGGCTAAATTGAACATTTTGATATTTTTTTCGTAAAATTTAATTTTTGAACTGCATTTTCTACATTATTTTACTCATGTAGGTATGTATGCAAATATTTATTTTTTAATTATATATTTGACGAAATCTTTCGTCGACAAAAAAACTTTGATTTCCATTCATTAATCCGTCTGACTTTGTAATGGTTAGTGGCAATGTCTTATTTCAGTTTTCAGTCTTATTTACTTTTTAGTAGTGAACTTCTTCAACAATGAGTAAATAAAGAAATAAAAGTAGTGAGGTTTTTCCTCGAAATAAGAAGAAATATAAAGTGAATTATGTTTTCATATTTTTATGAATATCCTTAACCCGGTAGAGGTGTATACCCTTAAGCATTTTGCTCATGATGGTATATAAACGTCTTTATTTTACTAGTATATCATCTGTTTTGTATATACTTTTATACGTTGATGTTGTTATTACCATTTACTTTTGTCATTGCTCCTTTCACCTCCCCACCGATACCCAATTTAGTTTTGCTCTGTCCTCCTCGCAACGGTAAGAATGAGCATTCCTCTCACCAGTACACCCCTAACGTATTCTTTTTTCTCATTTGAGCATTTTGCTCACCTGGATACCTACTTTGTTTCTTATTTTAAATAATGAGACCAAGCGAGATCTTAGATATTTTACGAAATTTGAATTATTCAGCACCTGATGGAAGAGCTATAATTTAAATTTTAAATTTTATTGAAAGTAATCGTAAAGATTTTTGTCATCATTACAGCCAATTATAAAAAAAAAATTGTAAAAATGATCTACCATGAGATAAATGCTCACAGGACACCTCTTAAAGGACGAAAAAGTAGGATATTCCTGCCGGGTCAAAATAAGGAAAATATTTAACAGTCTCATTGGCTCATTTTTTAAATTTATTCCGAACCTTTTTTTCCCCTTAGCAATTAACCGTTACTTTAATATTTTAGTATTTTTCAAAATGATTATATTTTGGATTTGGATTTCTTTTAGAAATGAAATAAAGCTATGAAAATGTCAATTCAGTAGAAATAAATCAAACTGAAAACTGAAAGCTGAATTTGTGTGTTAAAGAAATTTTAGCTGCATGTCATGTAATTTTAAAAGCAATAGTACATAACTAATTGTATAATTAATCTAAACTAAATAATTGGCCGATAGTCATGTTAATTATAAATCATCAATGGTAGGATCCCTCAAAGTAGAAAAGTTACGTCCTTTTAATTGAATAGACAGATGAGTGATGGACTCTTGGTCAGGGCTCCTCATCCATCAACCCCAGCCATTCTTTTCCTCTCTTTTTTTTTTCTTTATAATATCAACATTACCCTCTTATATTTTTAACACCTCTCTATGATAAAGGGCTTAAGCGGGTAAATAAACAATTGCCTTGCCGGCTTTGTTGAGATATAAAAGCCAACACCAATTTCTCTTTAACGGGGGAAAATTATTCAAGGAGTAAATAATGGAAATCCACCATTTTTTTTTTTTTTTTTTAACTTTGCAACAAAATTTAGTAACATATCATAAATATTTGTAATAAAAGTGAAATTTTGAGGGAAAACAATAACATCCATAAGCATAGGATATGAGTGGTTGAAAGTGATATAATACAAACAAAGAAATCTAATAAAAGTTGGTTTTCTTTTCCTTTATTTCTTGAAATTTATAACTTTATTATATCTAAAAATGCAATAAGTAAATGTGGTGTGAAGCATATAAAGACTTGAAACAGACTTGTGGAGAAACTGCCTATCGGTAAGACTCCAATAATATTTCTAGATTAGAAGGTAAATCCAGACCATCTTCTTTTCAAAGATGAGGATGAACAGCGGAGGATCCTAGGCTAGAAACTAGTCGCTTTTATTATGGAAAGATGTACTCCTGTTTCTTGCTTTAACGGCTACATATAGAACATTAATGTCCTTATCAGTTTTAAAATAAGGATTTTATTTTTTTATGACTCCCTTCCTAGTCATTACTGATATACGGGGTGGAGGGTTTATCTACAGGCTACTATCACATTCTAACAATAGTCGGGGGAGGGGAGGTCAAGTTTCATTTTGTGGAACTGCCACAGAAGTAAAAATCGGCCCCCCTCCTCTCAGAGTAGACTCGAACCGGCACTGCTCCAGTCAAAGTTGGCGGGATAACTCACCCGACCACGAATTGCCCTATCAAATAAGTGAAAATGTCATTAGAGTGCTACCAATGGGTAGTTTCTCTACACGCCTGTAACACTTCAATTTAACTTAGATCAGATTTACTAAATGTATTATAATGTACAGTTGTAAATAGCAATAAATAAATATTTTAAAATAATAAGGAGCATTGAGGAGTTTAGTTGTAAGCATTAAATATAAGAGGAATTCGATGGTATAATGGAGCTCCGTAGTTCAATCATGTCCAAATATGCCTTATTATAGCCATAAAAATTAAACTGAATGACTTTTTTCTATTTCAGGCGAAAAACGCGATTTTTAAAAAAACTATCAAAAAAAAAATTAAACAATATAGTATGTAGAAAAAAACTCTATATATAATACAGTACTATGTTGTTATCTTCCAAGAAAGTAATCCACAATGGATGGGCTGGCTCGTCATAAAACCAACCAATAAATTAAGAAATGTAAAAAAAAAACACACACAAAAGTGGACAAGTGCCATAAGGGGAAACAGAAGAGAAGAAGTGGTTGTTCCAAGAGTAAGAATAGGACATTCCAAATTAACACACCTCCACTTAATCACAAAAGAGGACCAGCCAATATGCCAAATCTCTCATTCCCCATTATCAATAAAGCATATAATTGAAGAATGCTCATCATTTCGTCAAGCCTTCGAAATTAATAAAATTCCTCGTACAAGAGAATTGGCCCTTAAAGACTCAGCAGAATCCATAGACAAAATAATAAAATTTCTAGAAGAAACTCAACTTTATACTAAAATATAATCCACCTATACCAGTGTAAAAAGGAAATAGTCTACATTCAACTATCAAATGTCAAAGACAAGAAGATAAATAAAGTAAAAAGGGTGTAATAACCTAGATGTTGATCGCCCTGAATAAAAATCTAATCTAATCTAATCTTCCAAGAAATATTTTCTATTTTTCCTAAAAAAGAAATGAAAAATAGTTTATTATTCTGGGACTAGGTCCCTTTAGAACAATTTGAAAGGCAATTTTAATTTCATAATGACATTTATTGCCCATAAAACAGTGTGACCACACTTAATTATAACTTATGTACAGAGAGAAAAAACTAGAAAAAAAAAAACTAACTGACTAAATAAAAACAAAAAGTTAATCACAAAGTATCTTTACTGTTATAATAATGGGTCAGATTTGTGAAGTAAAAAGTAGTTAAATATAAGGAATTTAAACGCGGAAAGGGTTGATACATGCCGTATGTTAGAGAGAATGGAGTTCCAGAGATATGCTGCCGGGGTAAAAACGATTTATCAAACGCAGCAGTTCGGTGAAGTAGGTAAAAAGGTATAAAGTCCACAAAGAATCAGTATCAACTTATTTCTACAATTACCGATTAGTAACTTTTTTTTTTTTTTTTTTATTGATAGATTTATTTATTGATAGATATTACAATCTGCCACTCAGTTGTGGGCAATAGGTAATATTGATGAATGATCTCATACATACTAAAATAAAATAAATAAGTAAAAAAAACTCTTAAAATATATACAAACAAAAGAATAGACAAGTGAACATAATCAGACTATCTGTGATTAGTAACTAAAAAGTAAAAAAGTGAACCGAAAATAGAAGAATGGAACATGGTCCGGGTGCGGTAAAAAAAAAATCAAATAGTAGATAATTATACTATTTTATTGAGGCAACGTTTCGCCCCACGTTGCAGGGCTTCGTCAGGGCTGTTTTGACGGCAGTCAAAAACAAACATTGTTTATACTTTAAACAAACTTTGTTAAATAACAAAAAAAAATCTTTATTATAAATGCCAATTTACATTATGTAATAGAATTGAGAGTGCGAACTGTATAACTACTGACATCTGTCTTTTTTTTTAATCGAGATGGCAGTGTTATTATTTCTCATGTGTGTTTACCGTCAGAATGAAGAGTCTGAATATGTTTAAACTGAACCCTTCCTTTATTTGTTTACGCTTAAAAATCAACAGTTGTAAAACTCCCTGTATCCAGCAACAACCGGTGTACTACCTTCATCATATAATTATTTTTTTTTTCTTTTTCGAGTTCATGCCTTCATTGCTTGACCAAGCAGCATATTATTGTACCAATTTCTAATTTCACTATGGCCAAGGTCCTCCACGAAACAGTGAATCTTTGTTTATTCATGAACGAAGTGACAAATAGATGAATGTAGAACTAACGAAGCGATATAAATAATATTCTATCCCTACTGATCTTTAGGTTAATTGATAATTTATACCACCACTTGGACTGATGGGGAGATGTTCTAGGCTCGTAGGGACTGGGATTTTTTTTTTTTAATTTCTATTAAATAAATAAAAATTTTCTATTAAATCCCAACTTTATTGAATTTTAATACTAAAATTTATGCATAACTAATTTCAAGAGGTGCTCGGAATATACATAATTTCCTCAGAAATGGTTCAATCAATCGGTCAATAAATGTAGAATAAAGTAGTATATAATATCAGATAGCTCTTATCCCCATTAAAGCAGTCTAACAGGGTTGAAATAAAAAAAATTTAAAACAAATTGCCCTGAAGTATGTTTAGTTTTGTTTATTTGAATTAATTAACTAGTTTTCAATGTACCTTAGCGCACTTACTCAGTCTCCACGGGCTTAATACCAGTGATGCGGCGAGAAGGATGAGCTGGGATCTCAGAGGGCCCCTCACACATGCGAGTTGAAGTGAGCTCGGGAATCCTCAGGTCGATGGTGTAAATATTAGGGATATTCATAATATTGTGTTAAATGTAAAATGTTTTACCATGTTAAATGTTATAAGTATAGCATTGTGAGCAGCCCTATTTAGTCATGTTAAATGATAAATGCATAAGAACTCCTAGCGGATTTTCTGAGCAACTTGTTTAGTAACCTTTCAAAACTTCATGTTATTGCTTACTTCTAAGTTTTGATTACAGTGATTTATCACAACATGCCTAAAATAAGTGAAAAGGAGAAGTTTAAAAGTTTGGCTACTGATTATATTTTTTAAAAAGTCCAAAACACAAGACAAAAGAAAAAAACAACACACAAACTACGAGTAAGTAACCTAACACGACAACAAATAAAACGGTGACAAGCTCAGCTGGTCTGTTTCGTGACGTCATTCTCCATTTAACAGAACTACTAACAGATTCTTAGCCATGTTACATCTTATGGTAAAAGAAGAAAATATTTCTTCATTTAACATGAGTTTTTCCATGTTAGATGCTTTAACATGATAAACTAAAGATCATGAATACCCCTATTGTATATAAGAGTGTAAATGTGACTAGTGATTATTTAAAATTTATTATGAATATTATTTATTTATTTTCCGGGTTCACAGTTTGATATATATATATATATATATATTAGAGAGATTATTTATTTTATGTTATTTTTTATTTCAGTATGAATGAGATTAGTTTTTACAATTACCAACAACGTTGTGGCAGATTTTAATATTTATCAATAAATAAAGTATTGGAATTTAAAAAACAAAAATAGTTTTCAATGTTAACAGGAATAAAAAATGTACAAACGTGAACTGTGAAAAAAAATTGATAAATTGCTTAGAGAGAAAAATGAAGAAATAGCGACAGCAGTTTAGCGAGTCTAAAATAGGAGACAGCCGTCCATGTCCTATTCCAATAATAGACTTTCTTCCTAATATTTCTAATGATAAAGCCAACAAATTTGGTGGAAAGAAGTTCCCTCGAAGATGTATGGATGTATGAAAAAAATGTATGGACTCTTCTACTCCTCAGGAATCGTAAACAGTAGTGCTGAACAGGATCCCTGCTTGGAATGGGCGATAGGAACAAGGAAGCGGTTACAGCCCTGGATAATGGCTGGAATGGAGGGGAAAACCCCAAAGGCTTCCTAAATCGCCCCTGTACATTAAATGCTCAAAGAATTTTCCAATGGCGAATAGACTTTGAGTTAGTGGTGAGGGGAGAGGGGGGCAATCTTAATGAAACAACAACTGAATAGGAGTCATTGTAAGTCGGCACTAATACCCTCACTCCTATGCTCCTATCTTGACCCCATCGTAAATTAGGTGAGCTGTTGATCCTTCCCTGATAGCCCTTAGAGAAGCTTATCGCTAGAACAGGGCCCTTCATTCGGGTTCAACCTTTCAATTTCGACAATCAGTGACTGGATAGAATAATTCCCCAGCCCTAGGCTGTTAAGAAGAGATCCCTATCTTTTGTAAAAAGGAAATGGAATACATGTCCATTTCCTTTTTGTGGTTAAAATATATTTTTTTTTGGTCATTTCCTTGTGGGTATGGATACCCACAACCATACCTTACCATACCAGCCTTGAACAAATAATATTTTACTAATACTAAGTTTTTTATTTGACTTGTTTTTACAGCAGAATTTGAATAAGTAAAACGAAAACCATTATTCATTGTATCAACAACGAAGAAAAAAATTGAATTTTAATTTTTATAGCTAATTTAAACTCAAAAATTTTAGGCATGAATATTGGAAATGTGTCGAGCTGTTTACTAATAAAAAAAAAGTTGTTTTTTTATAAACAGTCAGACTAAACAATTTTTTATTAAATATTATTAGCTCAAATTATTCTAAACGTTCTTGGAATATCTCTGTGAAATTTCTTTAATACAACCTATGAATTGGTTAAGTCTTAAGCTCAAAATACTGTTATATAAGCACAGACGGACAGACAAATCATTTCTAAGATTTTGAGCTCGACTTTTTTCAAAACATTCACAACATCCAATTAATTAATTTGAGCAATTAAAAATAAAAATCATCGGTCAGATTATATTAGATTCCTAAATGCTTCATTTTCCTCATTTTTACCAAGTCGGATAAAATTATCAAGGAAATCTCTTAACATTAATTTTAACAATATTTATTGGTGACAATATCGTATTAATTTATTTAATGAAGTTAATAATATTTTATTCAATAATTTATGGCCAAGCTCTAACGATAAAAGACTCATGGACATGGGAAAGAAACATGAGGTAAGTATCCCATGGCAAACATGGCGCTGCGGAACTGACCATTCATTACAAGAGCCGTGAAAAAAAATGGCAGTTATCTCACCCCAATTTTTGATTAATTTAATGAAAAATATGTATAATTACAAGTCAAAACTGATGAGTTTGCCATGGAGGAATAAAAAATGCCGGCTGCTTCAAAATCTTGAAAAAAAAAACATTTTTCATTCGGAGCTCTATATCTGGATTACTGTAAAAAAGGCTTCATAAACAACTTATGAGATGTTTCTTTTTAAAAAGCTATATCTCGAGAATTATTGAACGTAAATAGTTCTATTAGGGCTTACATTTAGCAAATTTACTGTACTTTAAATAATGCTCTCTTAGATTTTCTATTGCTGTTGGTATTTGTAAAGATATAGAGCTCCGAATAAAAAATTAATTATATTTAACTTTTTGAAACAGCCGTCATTTAGGGGTAGGGAATACCCCTACCTATACTAAGCAGAATCAACAATTTTGACTAGTAATTATACCTAGTTTTCAATTAAGTAATCAAAAATTAGGCGAAATAACTGTTTTTTCGTTAGTCTTTTCGACTTTGAAACTCATTGCCTAATCGGCGCTCCAAGGAAACGTACTTGGGTATTGATTTCTATAATTGTTATTTATAAATTCACTTTAAACCGCCTGGATCCACCGATTAACCGCACTTGTTATATAATTTTCTTTTCTATATTAAAATTCACCCTATTTTGAGCTCAAACAGTTTCAAATATCACTAAATAATTTGAGCTGTCAAGCTTATGAATTGGTTGAGCTATACTTTATGGAGAATTAATGTAAAAATGCAGTGAAAAATTAGTGCAGATATTGATTAACTAACAGGATACTCTATGCGAATTGGAGTATATTTACTTACAGAATATCGACAATTTTTCGTTTATTTGCACGTGCTTTGTTTTTTAAGGAGTTTTCTAACCTACAGAATTTTTTTTTTCTTATTTTTATTTAATGAGTTTCTAAATATAAATATTTTGATTACTTGGTTACAATATAAAACACAGAGAGTGAGAACAGTCAGTAAATAAATCTAGTTAATAAAGTAGATATTGTGTGAACATAGTTAAATAATGAAAAGAGCTGATTTTTATTTATCAAAGAATTTTTATTTTTATTTCGAAAAATCTAGGATTAAACCTGATTTTTTATTTAGATACATATTTTTTTTTTAAATTAACTTTTGTGCTATTTTTTGTTGTAAAAATAAAAGCCTTTGCCTGCAAAAACATTTATGAATTATTTTTTAATAAAAGTTACTCATATTTATTTTTCAAATAGAAAAAAGGAATTAGGTAAAGAGAATCAATGGAAGATTCGTTCGAAAGAAGCGATCGTTGGAAAATGGTTTAGTTGAAATAATAAACTTCCCATCAATAATTCAAATGCCTTTCAGTATGATTTAAAGTTACATTTATATCAACCACAATTATTTATACTCATTAAAAATGAATCGATTATTTTTTTTCAAATTATAAACTATAGCTGTTCTATAGAGATTTTTCAGCCGATTTATTCAAGAGCGACCTCTTATCCTTGTAGAATCATTATTAGAGATTTTAAAAGGGCTTCTTGATCCAAAAGCGCTATTAGGTTTTTTTCCT